>NC_044500.1:11065540-11300540 GCF_902362185.1 Chanos chanos | reverse complement strand
GTGCTGTTCTGATTCCGAACATTTGTGTGTCTATACCTTAGGGAATGATCTCCCACTGAGACAGTCATGGAGCCATGCCTGTTGCTAGGCAAAATATGAGCTGTTACATGCAGTGTACTATTTTTTTCAACCATTTCCCATGATTCACTATTCTATTTTGTGTGATCTCGTGAGATGGAGGTTATGTACTGGTGTGATTTACAGATATTTTTGAGGATCTGGTTTGAGATTAACTAGTTTAGAAAAAAAAAAACCTAGCAGTATGAAATAAGCTTCCTCTTGCTGTATAGTGACTCAGATTCTATGGTGTGTCGTCATACAGCAGTTACTTTGCTTTTGGTTGTCATGTCAGGTTTCCCTGCGGGTGAAATGCCAGTCTTCTCAGCTCATGCAAACCAATTTTCTGACCATGAAATGCTGCAGCAAGGTGTATGTTCAGGGAGTGTCTTTGCTGATGTTAGTCACACTAGGTTAGTAGTAAGTAATTTTGGCCAAACTTGCAATCATTTTCCAAATATAACCATCCTTCACTTTTTCTTTGGGATTAATAAGATTCACTCTAATCTAATAATAGCACATTTTCAAAAATATTATTTTTGAATTACTCCATTTTCAAAGTCTTTCCACTGTGAAGATCACATTTTAAGATTTACCATATTATATGTATTCAATGCATAAAATGTTTGTGCTGTTTGTCAAAAAAATACGTATACTGTGGCATCAAGTCAGGCAATGAGTTATGGTGTTTAATATATGGTGATTTTCTCTATTTTATTTTTAGGATACCTGTGATGTGATACACCAAAGCATATCCAGTACTCCAATATCACAGATGATGCAAATATTTACTCTCGGCAAACGCTGAAAGAAAGAGAAGCCAGGAGAGGAGATAAAACATTGAAATGTGAGCTCTGGAGATGAGAGATTGCTTTTGAGAGAGGACACAGAATTTATATGAATCATGAGCGTGAAGGATGAACATTTTGGCCCAGTTGACTCCAGGCTTGAAGAAGGCCAAAGTGAAATCAGGAATAATAACAGACAGACTGGAGTTGCCACAGATGGAGATGCCAATGCCAATGAAATACAAAGGGGAGATGGGAACGCAACTGAAGTCATTGGCACCTTTTCTTCACTGGTGTCTCACAGTGAGGAGCAAGACAAAATTATCATTTGGGGCACGGATTCACAGTGTGATGACCCAGAACTGGCTGAGTTTGAGATGCTGGAGTGTCAGGAGCTGGAAGCGTACCTGGTAGAGGAAGACGAAACCTACTGTAAAGATTCAGGAGCAATAGCAAAACACCTGTCTTACAAAGCCACTCCAGCCGAAGCAATGCGCTCCAAAGACGACAGTGGGGAAGATAAGAGTGCCTCGCAGCATTTTTCAAAGGAGCATGAGCCTGCGGATTCTCAAATATCTAACCACAAGGGGATAGAAACAGAACGTACCGGGGCTGAATACAGTTCTGAAAATGATGTTTTTGTTTCTTGCCTGTCCACAATGTCCAGTCTCGGAGGAAGCCTCGCTAGTGCCCTGGACAACGCCGGTCGCAGTCAAACTACAGATTCTTGGTATGTGCCCTCACGCCCACATAGAACCCTCTCTGAGGACCTCACGCTTACCTCTCAGTCTTGCCTCACCATCTCAGATAGGAGCAGGAGTACTTCACATGGAGATGGGGCTCAGGTTCATTATGGAAAAAGCACTACCCATGTGGGAAGTGTTGACCTTAACCTTAACTCTACTGTTCTGGCTGAGGAACCCATTTTAGAAGCACAAGAAAACCAACCAGCTCAAGACATGAGGATAAGCCCCTGCAAGGAGAGCTCAGGTCCACTAACAAACAGCGTGAGTGAATGTAACTGGAGCATATCTAATGCAAAAAGAGAGCACAATCAAACTGTAAGTTCCCATCAGGACACAGAAGATACCCAATGTTTGCCTGTGGAAGAACATGAGCTTAGACATGAGCCATCTGTACAAAGAAAAGGTTATACTGAAGCAAAAACAATTTCAGACCAACAGTGTTTGAAACAGGCCATCAAATCAGAAAGCATCCAGTCTCTCTCTGCTACGGAAAAGACCCAGCAGGAAATTGGCCATAAGATTCACAGCAAACAATTCCAAGGTGAGGAAAACTCTGACCTGGGCCGAAAAACTTCTGAATCAGGTTCAAAAGGGACAACCACACATCCTTTAGGTACTGAGTCAAAAGCATTCAAAAAACAAGGATCTTTCGAGAGAGCACGTAGTGCAAGTCCGTCCAGTCTTGAAAAGCGGAGACCATGGGGAAGCCCTTCTCGACCTGCGACTCCTCCATCCCCTAAAACACAGTGGTCTCCAAGAAGAAGGGTGCTATCGTCTCCAGCTAAGGCTGCCAGTCCTAGAGCCACAAGCCAGGAAAGAAGTGATTCTCCTCAGAGAAGTGGTATAAGGCCCCCCAGTAAAAGCCATCTCAGCAGTTCCATCCCAAAACCAATTCCTCCTCCACAACCTCCTAAGGCAGAGCCTGAGAGCAAGAACCTGAAATCCTCCCCACCTCAAAAACCCAAAAATGTCCGACCAAAAATCATTACCTATGTGCGTAAGAACCCGCAGGTAAAGACACATTCAGCTGAAGGCCCATATGAAGTATCTACACTACCTCCAAGGCTTACTGCATACACCAGCCCATCAGCCACAAAAGAACAGAAAGCAGGAGGATCTAAGGCCTCACCGGTGCTAAGTTCCTCCAACATCCTCTATGACAAGTATCGTCAGGAGATGCAGAGAACGGGACATTACTCACCAGGTCTGCATGTGACTGGGCTGAGGCCTCCTGGTCATAGTGGTCCTCATAAGTTGGTGGGCAAATCAGAGAGTTTCCATGGAGAGCTACCTGAGAAGTATTTGTATGAGGTGAGAACTTACGAAGATGTTATTATTTTTCCCGCATGTAAAATCCAATAGGTTTCACAACCCTAAAACTGAGAATTCACACATTTTATAGGAAGTAATAAAGATTTAAAAATACAGAAAGAGATACTGAGAACACTCATGGTTCAAAGACATAATATACATTAAAAGACTAAATCTGAAAGTCTTTAAAATGTGAATTTAAGCACCTGGTATACTCATGGTGGATCAATATAGATGAATACAGTTTTTAACTGGAAAATGATACAGTCCCTCACAGTGAACAACTGTCTTGTTTGGACTTTTAGGTGGGAAGAGGATCTGGAGGACCCTCTGCTCCTCAGTTTACTCCACATGAGGTTGCTGGTGTTTACCGCTCCCCTAGAACTCTCAGGCCTCAGCTTGGTGTTGGAGCTGTCGCTAGGCAACCTGCAGCCAAAAACAGGATAATGATGACAGGTCAAAGGTCATCCTTAACCCTCAGCCATCCAATTTCTGCTGCTCAGCCCACCCACTTTTTCCAAGACGCCACAGGTCAGAATAATTATTCAATATTAATCAAGGGTAATTTGTCAGAATTATCACCTGAAATACTGTTTGACTGTGGAATTATATGTGTTCAGAAATGCTATTTATGATTTTCATCGTTGAGCTTTATGTCGGAAATCTTCTTACTGTTATGCTCCGAATCGGTTGTCTGCTGTCTAGAGATTTGTTTTGGAAGAGCACCCAAAAAGTAATATTTACTGTAAAATAATCTAGTTTCATTTGGAAGAGCATCCAAAAAAGTTTTTTGCTTTTTTTTTTTTTGCTGTGTTACGAGAGCCCACACTCTCACCCTCACAGCTGCTCCCTGCATGCTGATCTCTCCCTCATTATTTCACTGCAGGGCAAACGCACACATACTCAGCCAGATAAAAGACTGTAGTCCACAGTCATTTCAAATCATGCATATGTATGAAGTGTGACTCCCGACACCTTTCTCCATATGGCACCCGTGCACCCACAGTGTTCACTCCTCTCCAGTCATTCATTCTGCATCTAAAAAATGTTGACAGATAGTTATTGCATTTGGTATTTCACACAGTTTCCTTTCTGTATATACAACTTAATCATATCTAACCTGATGGCTAGAAGTTATCATGTAACAAAATTGGAAAATCTGTATAAGACAAGAAGCTGAAAAAGAAAAAAAAAAGAGATTAAAAAAAACAGATGATACCAGTCACATTTTGCATTGTCAGTTAATGAGTCCTTAAGATTTCAAGTTGTTCATACAAGTACATGAAGCTGTATGAATGAACATTTTGAATATGTACTGTCCCCATCAAGTGACTTAGCTGACATAATTCCCAGTTTCGAAATAACACTGAACGGGACGTTCCGTTTATTCGTTGACATCCACTTCAGCCCTTCAGATGTAAAAATCAAGATCCCATCATTCAGTGTCAGGATTCTTTGACATATTAATAGCGTGTCATGAAGACAGGCTTACGTTGTGGAAGATGAACTCAGGCTGATGAATGGATTGTCAGTCTTTTCTGTAAAAAAAAAAAAGAAAGAAAGAAAGAAAAGGTGGAGTGCAGTTTGATCAAAGACAAATTCATCCAGAGGAATTTGTGACAGATGGAGAGGGAGCATTCACCGTTGAATGAAACCCTGTCAGTGCTAGAGAAATGGGCTGAGAGCATTGTCCCATCTTTCTGGAGAACCTTTTGAGAGGCATTTGGAGAGTGATGTCATTCTCTTGGTACTTAAAATGACTGTAATACAGTGTCTGAATCAGCCCTGCAGACTTACTGAACAGAAATCTAACCAATCGCTATCACTGTTTGCAACAACTTGTCTGCTAATAAACATGCCTGTAATTAAGTTAAATGATGAAAGGTAACGCAGGGCTATTTTGAAAATAGAATTTTGATACACAGTGGTCCTACCAATGGCATGAGCCTTGGGCTACAGATATGCACACAGTCATAGTTACGGGTTTTCTGGTGTCTAGTACTTCGCACTCTTTTTTCCTGATGGAAACAGATGGTTCAGTATCTGTGGTTATATGAAATAACACATTGCATCCTCTTGTTTCCAGTGGAGCAAAAGAAACCACCCCCAGAGACTGCACCGAAGTCCCTACTCCCTAAACCAGGTCAGTCCGGTTTACGGCCTCCTGGTTTCTCTCACTTACCGGCTGCTCGACTGGCTGCCTTTGGCTTTGTTCGGAGTGCTAGCGTGTCCTCCGTGTCCAGCAACCAATCAAATGACAGCACCCACAGTGATCCCTGCAGACCCTCAACTCGTGAGTTTTCTTCCTTTGCTCGAATCAGTGCTTCATGTACAAAAACAAAAACATGTATATTCAGAGCTGCACACTGACCTGTGTAAATTAGCCATTCACTCTGAATTTTCATCTCAAACCTGCTCAGAGGCTACGCCCTTTAAATTGTACTTACATGGATTTTACTCATGCCATAACATGCCCCATATCACCACTGTCCTTCCACAGTACACTGCAGACCAGACTAAACGAACGTGGTGTGGGGATTTACGTCAGTGCAATACAAAACACCAAGGGAAAGTCTGCCCTCACAACACAATCCGCTATGGCCACACATTCAATTGTATTGACCCAGTAAGGATTATCTGAGACAGTAAGGCTGAGCTTACCCTTCCTCTAACAAAGCTTTCCACTTAGGTATGATACGGGAAAATCAATTTTTCCTAACACTTACCTGATGAGCGCATGTCACCCTCAGAACATCTGTATACAAGAGTTCACTGAGTTGTCGAATGTAAATAAGACATAGTGAACTGCTTAGCAGTAAAATGTTCTGGAGTGAAATGTTCCATAGTCTGTTATTCTGTCAGGAAATGACAGTGCTCTTCACAAAGTGAGATGCATTGATGTTCTTCGAACTGTCAGCAAAGTCAATGACTATGTTCACAATCACAACAGGTTGTTAATCTTCTGATGGTCATTAACCGTTCTAATTATAACCGGGATGAGGCCTGATTTATGTACTCCTTACATGTCTGATAAAGCTTCGTAATATTCCAGTAAAAGACAGATCTAAATACAAGAAAGTCTTCAGATGCAGGCTGTGAAAACACACGCAGGGTTTGCTTGAGCAGCAAGCGTGGCTGAGTTGCGTAACTGCTTTTCATGTGGAAATGGAAATGAGGGAATCTCTGTAGTGCTGACTCCCCTGTGCGGCAGCGACCGGCAAAGAGAGAAAACACCCCGCGGCATCTGTAAAGGGGTCTCTGGAATAATCTTTCCATATTGTGGCACATTTCTCTCACGGATTTCACTGTTGCTAGGCAAACATGCCGAGTATTAATGGTTACATTTTTGTTCATGTTGATGTTGTTGTTGTTGTTGTTGTTGATGTTTTTTGGATGAGTTTGACTCTCGGAGTGAGGGGTGCTCCAAGCCTCGGGCACGAATTTGGAAAACTTCAAAGCAGCTTCTTGCGCTCGTTATAATTGTGCCCGATAGTGTGAAACGTTTTCTGCTCAGAGAAAAAGGAATATTGCTTCTCACCAACAGAGCTCACTCAATAAGGTAGCCAGAACTGCCGTATATTTTTTCTCAATATTATATTGTTGTAGCCGTATACTTATTATTTTTGCATTTTTATGGATGGCCAGAAGTTCCTGAACACATAACATGACTTTGACATGTATTGTGGTTCATGTTATGAAAGTGTTGACAGAAAACAATGGATGGTGCTTTTCTGTACTGTTTTGGTTATTAGACAAATGGCTGTGTATGTTCCAAAAAGATTTGGGCAGGACAATGTGTGTGAGTTATTATTTGCATTTGAATTCTGCAAACTAAGAGCTGCAAGGTATAGACTGAAAAAAAGAATGCCTTTGAAGTGAAGTGAGGTGATTTCACAGTCTGGCGATTTCATGTGCTTCTATGTATATGCATGGCAGTATGGTCAAATCTCTCTTTGTGTGTGTGTGTGTGTGTGTGTGTGTGTGTGAGAGAGAGAGAGAGAGAGAGAGAGAGAGAGAGAGAAGGATACAGAGAGAGAAGGATACTGAGAGAGCAAGAGACAGAGGCAGAGACTTTAAAAAAAGAGATAGAAAACCAGCAGAGAAAGATTGACTCACTCTTTGGCTACATTTTAAAAACAGGGATTGGAGTGTCTGCCCACAGACTCAGAAGAGAAAAAAAAAAGAGAAACTGACTCAGCAAACGCTGGTTCTTGAGTTCTAATCATAAAATACTCTGTAATCCATCAAGTACTGATAGTGTGTAGTGGACAAAGCAGACAGGGGCAGGTTAGGGCAGAGACGATTCCAATCTGTTCCACTAACAGCACATATGATAGAGCAGCCTTAGAATGTCCCAGCAACCCGCAGAGTGAATGAGTTCACGTCATTGCATCCTACTCATCTGAATATTAGTAGTCACAGGTTGCACTTGGGAGCAGGTGGGAGTCAAGAGCAAAGAACAGTTTAAAATGCACAACTTCTGCTTGATCTGTGAACATGAATGCGGTTTTATTTCACAAACTATAACATCTGCTTCCGTCTGACAATTTGATATGCAAGGTTACTCAGCATCTGAATTCAAATGGGAGGAAGCCCATTTAAAAGCCATTCTCTTGAAGCCGTTGATTAACTGATTGATTCATTGAACTGACTGATTGGTTGAATTTTGGTGAGGTACTAATTTGTGTATTAACCTGGATCATTGTGCTCTGTGTGTTCTGCTGATCTACACTGAGGCTGTTCTTTGGTTTTTACGCAGACAGAATGTGTGAGGAGAATCTTCATAATCATGATTGACAGTGTTATGCATGTCATGTGACATGCCACTGGCGTCACTTTCTCGCGCTCCCTAATTAGTTCCGGGTTCTACTGCATTCTGTTTTGTCATTCTCCATAATGTGGTCAGAGATGTGGAACTGTGGCATGTGTTTGGAATAGGCTTCTTTGCTTAAGCTTCCTCTCCACTGGTCTAGCCAGTCTGCTGGTCTCCACCGGCCTCTTCTTTATTGCCCGCTATATTCTCCCATGACAGCAGGTAATGCTGAGTCAATACTGTCAGGGTCAGCAAAGTGCTGAGTGCTTCATTTGTATAGATGACTAGAGAGTGATCTCTCTCCCTGCTCTCTCTCTCTCTCTCTCTCTTTCTATCTCTCTCTCTCTCTCTGTCTTTCTCTCTCTCTCTCTCTCTCTCTGTCCCTCTATGCATCTTTCTCTTTCTCTCTCTCTCTCTGTCTCTCTCTGTCTCTCTCTCTCTCTCTCTCTCTATATATCTGTCCCTTTCTCTTTCTCTCTCTCTCTCTCTCTGTCTCTCTCTCTCTATCTTTCTCTTTCTCTCTCTCTCTCTCTCTCTCTCTCTCTCTCTCTCTCTCTGTCTCTTTCTACCTCTCTCTCTCCCTCTCCTTCTCTCTCTCTTTGATGATCCTCTTTGATGATCTTACATATATACTTATCTTTTTGTCATTTTTCTGTATTTCTCACAGAGTTTTCAGTATATGCTTACCAAACCCACACAGGCCAGGGATCATCAATGATATAGCACATCTCCCTTACGCCATGTTTCTTTTTGACCTAATTCAGTGATACATGCAGCAAAATCACTGTATTCGGACCATCGCCAGCGCTCGCTCGCGAGACAGACAGTAAAATGGGCTTGATATAGACGTCTGGAGGGTTTTATATTTGCCCGCTGCTATAGTAGGGCCACATTTGTCTCTCTGCTCAGACAGCTGAGAATACCCCGAGCTGCACCTCACCCTGCCGCGCATTTTTACAGCCGCGAGCTTATTTCGATCCATAGACTCGTCTCCTGGTTATTTAAATCCAAAAAAAAAACTTGTGCGCCTGCTGCATTTTTTTGAGTCAGATGCTGTGCCCGGTAGCTCGAATGGAGGAGTTAAACAAGACATAAAAAAACAGGTGTTGTTCCCCACCCAAGTTTACTCCCCTGCTTATCCAGGGGTATAAACCACTTGTACTTTCTCTCCCTCTCCCCATATTTTACCCTCAGAGCCAGAGATCAATCATCTGCATCTACTGAACTGGATGTGTTGAGGCTTGATTCCCAGCCTTTTGTTTCTAGGTTTAGCATCTTGTGACAGCTTTTGATATTACATTGTTGTTTAAGAATGGCAGCATTAGTTTTCTAAATTTGTGTGAAATGTTAAGCACTTACATCGGTCACACAGTACATGTTTCTTCTCTATGAGCAATGCACTGTACCTGCACCGACCAGGAACCCAGGAGCAGCTCTCGCATTGAAGGAAAACCGGTCCGCATGTATACGTTACTTGGGTATTTTGTTCCCTTTGTAACTTTGGTCTTTCAGTGGGTCTCCAGCGAGAAGCAGGAGCTGCATCCATGTAAGTGTTTGAGTTAATTATTCTAAATCAGTGCAGACAGTATGGTGTTTTTTTTTTTACCTGTGTAAACTTTGCTGTAATTATGGCACCTCAGATCAGTTGAGACCTATTGGGAGTTTACGGTAATAAGCTAGCTTTAGTGTTAATATAGAAAAACTGCTTTGGATCATTAAGAAACACACAAATCCCAAAGCAACAGTGTTAATATAGCTACCGTCTGTGAGAGGGCATGATGCGAAGGGATATATCCGAGGAAGCCTTTGCTATGCGCTCTTATTCTCCGGGTTGTTGCTCTTTCAGGAGACAGTCTCTACCGAATTAACTTACAGCAGTCCCTTCGTACTAGTACATGTCCATTTGAGACTCCGTACACACTCAAAATCCCTCGCACAAAATCCCTTTCACCCACATGTCCATACCACACAAATCAACGGAGGCGTGAATGTACACATACGCACCCCTCATACATACATGTGTCATAGACACCAAAGGATGATGTGATATGTGCTTTAACTTTGGATGAGTCTTATTCGGTGCTGGCACGCTTCTCGTGCTTTGGTGATGCTTCGTAAATAACGTATGTGCCCGTTTTAGCCTTCCCGTTTGGCACCGCTGTGTGACTCCGTTCCCCTTCTCTGACATGTTCTGACAGCCCAGTCCAAGCCCTGCCCTACACGCCTCACGCACCCAAAAGTCTCTCCGACCTCTATGGGAACATGTCTTCCTCTTGGACGACTGCCCCAGTCTCTCTCTCTCTCTCTCTCTCTCTCTCTCTCTCTCTCTCTGTTCTGCCTCCCTCTCTCTCATCCAGATGAATGTATCTTGCAGATGAAGACATTTCCTGTGTTTACATATTGAGCTTGGGCTTGAGTGTTTTGTTGACTCTCTGCCAGTAATTATGTGTTAATGTGAAAAATAGAGACTATTTGTTGGGTATTTGTTGTACCTCCATTAGAGTGGACTATTTTTCTGAGGGACTAAGTGCAGTGGCCGCTGAAGGTCTTAGTACTGTATCATAATCATGTTTTTTAAATTTCTGCTCCAGAGCTGGCTAAGAATTCGTCTGATTTATGCTCAGTCATTATCCTTAACCAAGCACATCAAGGCTGCTCTCTTTCTCTCTCTCTCTCTCTCTCTCTCTCTCTTTCTCTCTCTCTCTCTCTCCTTCTCACTCACTCTCTCTTTCTCTCACACACACACACACACACACACACAGATTCATATATATGCTTTCCTTTCAGTGGAAACACACACATGATATGTAACACCGTTCTACTTGACAGCAGTTTTGTTTTTTACCTGTTTGTACCTTTATCAGTAGGTTGTCTTAAAGATGTAAACACACTCAAGCATCTCTAACACACTTAACTCTGCGTTTAACTCTGCGATGTTAGTGAGTTTGGAGTCAGTGTTTCAGATGTGCCTCTGTATGTCTTATGAAAATAACATTTGAAATATAACCCATTTATAGTATGCAAATAGGGTGTTTAACAGGGGAGAGTCTCCACCTGCATATTATTTTTATAATTATGCTACATTTCTGCCTTTGTTATAAATCACTGCATATTTTTCTGTAGATTAAGCGTTGGTCTGTGGGATTAGAAGGTCTTTGACTGTATTGGTGTAGCATGCTGTAGGTTGGCTGATATTGGTTTCCAAAATGCTAATGATTTATAATACTGTCATTATGGCTGTCATTATAACCCTGATTGTGTATTAAGAGGTAAAATATCTCCATTGTGACGGTATTAATTAGAATGCTATGATATATCATACATTCTAATTCATTCAAGTCTAATTCGTAATTCAAGTCTTTGCTGAGAGCAGATTGTTTATGCTTTAGAACTAACTGTTTTTGTGTGCCACAAAACATTCAAACTACAAAATAGAAACCTGGTTATTTTCAAGAATGCTGGTCTCCAGTAACTGAAGCCTATTGGGATGTTGTCTTGTGTTTGAAAACAGAGGAGCAAGAAGAGAAAGGATTTTCTTCAACAGAGAAATTATGTTTCAATTTTCTGTCACCCAACTTGAATGTTGCTTTGAAAGAAAAAATTACAGGCTGTTGTCTGTCTCCTGTCATCCAGTTATACAGGAAGATGATTTTTTAGAGAGAATTCTTTCTCAGTGTACTTGGATCCTTTACACAACAAACTGCTCCACTCTTTATAAAAGCCCAATCTCAAATGCCAAACTTCTCCGCTAGACTAGTTATTATGCCTGCTGGCTAAACCTGACATTTTCATTAAGGGTATTTCACGGCCAATTTAGACAACGTTATCACTTTACTTGGCCTTCATATATCATCAGCTCCTTGAAAGGTTCTGAAGCACTGTCGCAGTGTTGACTGTATCGATCTGTGGACCGCGTCGTTAATCCGAGAGCAAAAGCTTGTTGAATCACTCCGGTTTTTTTGGGGGGGTTTTTTTTTCAGTTGGTGACACAGGTTTTCGGGTGTAGGCAATGTGATTTGGTTGGAGTCAGCACTTTTAATGTTGGCATTAATTCAGGAGGCTCTGTGTATGTTCTCCCATGCAGTCGGGTCATTGGCTCGTGGCCAGTGGATTTGCATATAAATTGAGGTGATGAATGAGCGGTATTGGAGTGAATATGTAGCGTGTCTCCAGACTTGGGAAAGAGCCGTAACACGTGATTGATTGTCCACATAAGACCCTGAGCACCTAGTCCATTTTTAACACCACTTCAACAAGCTAACGTCCTCTACTTTATAAAGAGTTGTACTGACGTCTGAATTTATCCTCAGCAAGCGGCACCATCCTAGAAAAACATGAGTTACGCTTTAATAACTGTATTCTTAACGTAGCCTCATTTTTTTTTTAGTTTTGTTTGGATTACTCTGCCGTCATACTATTTCATATTTATAAAGCCCGAGATGTATGGTTGCATACGGTTGTGGGCGGTTTTAGCGTCCGGCTGCTTTGGTGTAAGAACGTCATTTTCAGCATCTAAAGTATCCACCATGTATGGAGTACCAGTCACACACGCTGACTAGAGCCAGTCTTCTGATTGACTTACGCTGTTCATGTCCTTTTGAACCGAAACTGAGGGCGTGTCTCTCTGGTGTGCCCCTTCGCTCCGCAGGTCCGAGTAGTGGCAGCGAGGAGACGCCACCCCACAAGCCGTCTCTACCCCCCGGCGAGACCAGCAGGCCGTCCAGCCGGGGCAGCCCCCAGCCCCCTAACACCCCCGCACCCACCAGACGTTCCCTCATCCCCCCACCACGCAGCTCCCCCGTGGGTGAGTGACCTCACTAACACCCCTACAGTGAAGATGTGTGTCAGCCACAGGAAGCACTGATCTAAAATGTAACGCACTCACCGATGCTGTATAACCGACAAACGGGTCACAGGCTTTTTTATTTTTTAATCACCCACTTGTCAAGTGTTCTCTCTGATTAGTGTGTAATGATAAGTAGAGCTTGGCAGTCAGGAATATTTAGACAATTTTCCCAGAGACAGCCACCGTTATGTATAAGATTCTAATATCGTCTCACAGTTAGAGACTTTTAACCCGGTCAAAGTCATGTCATTCAGCTATCTCCTGACCCTGTGGGAGACATGTCAGGGCGTGTCAAGTGGAGTGGTTTGCTGCTGACAGGCATGTGCTACTGTCACCATGACAACATTCACACTTCATTCCATTTGACACTCACTCGCCACATCAGTGTGGCATCAGCTGTGCCGACGGACTTCTGGCCCTTCATTTCATAAATAATACAGATTCTCTCGGATCATAATCATTTGTTATTTTCACAACTTTACTTGTGTTTTGAAGAATATGCAAAACGTATAATGAGAGGAACTTCTAGAAGTTGTTCAGTTTTGAGCAATTCTAATAGTTTTACAGCACTAATAGTTATGCTGTTTACAGTAGTTCAAGGTTCCTGTGATACAAAACCCAATTGTATGGAAATGCAGCCTATGTGCATGTAAAAAATATGCTTTGCTGTATTCATACATTTTGTAGTCCTGCTCACTGCCTTAGCTATGTGTGAAGGGCTTTGTGTACAGTCACACCATTACTAAATATTACAACCCTCAGTTTGTCTTAGTACCCAAGGCATTCTTCTGAACATCTAGTCCGAGCCTCTTTACTGAGAACAAAGTTTTAGTTCTACGACAGAAAGAGAGAAGAGGGGAGAGAGAGAGAGAGACAGAGAGAGAGAGAGAGACAGAGAGAGAGGGGTGGTGAGAGAGAAAGGGGGAGAGAGAGATATGAAAGGGTTTATTATTACGGTAGCACATTTACGCACACAAATAGAATGTGCGTTTGATCACATGAGCAATGTGTCTCTGTGTGTTGAACAGTTTATCATCATTAAAGTTTGCACTGATGAGCAACGTTACAGAAAAGAGTTAGTGCTCCCTACACTGTAGCCAAAGAGGCATTTCAGAGAACGATATTTTTTGGAAAAAGATAGTGGAGCCAATTTATAGTAGTCAACATATTTTATATGATGTAATGAAGTGCAATGCTGTCTTATTTGTACTGCACAGAGGGTGTCTGCATCATCAGCAAACTTACACGCTAGGAAGGAAGGCTGGTTTGAGGCCCTCTAGTGGTAGATCAGTGTATGTGAAATCTGCTCTTAAAGAAAACACCTCCATCTAGTCTTACTGCATCACAGCAAGAACAACAAAGGTTAATGGTTCAAGGCTGCCACCTAGTGGATTATTTTTGTCTCATGATCTATACATTTACATGGTCTCAGTTGGTTTTGTTTGTTTTGGTAAGATTTTTTTTTTTTTTATCTTAGACTGTAGTTTATACGGCTGAACATTTTGAAGAGATTATTATATATAATCTAATGTTGTCAAGTATCTCCACATCTTTTTACCGTGATCAGCCTCCAGGAAGGAATTTCAGAAGGATGCTGACGTTGCTCGACCGCCTTTGTCGTCTCCAAAGAGATTTGCAGTGGTGTCTCCCAAGCCTCAGTCACCTGGTGAGTGACACGCTACTAGTGTGTGTGTTTGTTTAAGTTCAGGCATTGTGGGGTCTCTCCGTGTGTGTGTGTGTGTGTGTGTGTGTGTGAGAGAGAGAGAGAGAGAGAGAATGAGAGAGAGAAAAGAGGAGATGGAGTGAAGGTGCGTGAAATGTCTTAATTTCCTGGCAACCACTCCTCTTTCCCATTATCCATACCTCATTACTTTACACATGACCGCCTGCTGTTGTCATGGCGACAGCGGTGGAGAAAGAGCTGCCAGTATCACGCTGCCTTGCTAAGTCATCCCCAGTGGTTAATCCAGTTAAGATGCACACCACATGGCAGTATAGAATGTGATTAGAGGACCTTTAATATTTAAAAGCCCTCGGTTGCTCACATAAGCAAACAAGTGGAACAAAACTGGACTGCTCAATTTTTTTTTTCTAAAGTCCTCTTTGTTCTCGTGTGTGGGGGCTGGCGTTTGCATGCATTTAGGTATGTTCTGTACCTTCCTGAGTCATTTCTTGTAATTTGAAGACTTGTTTCCAGTAATGTTTAGTATAGTGTGGGAGACTGTCTTGACACTGACTCAAGCCCCTGTGGCACTGTAAGTCTGACTCAGCGCACTGTTCTCGCTGGTCCCAAATGAGCTGTTTCTGACTGCAGGCCATCAGAATACTCATACAGACAGCTCTCTGTACCACCCCTCAGAGCAGTCGGGGCCTCCATTCTCCAACAAATGTGAAATCAGAGATGTTTTAATGATCATGACCCATCAACGTAATCTTTCTTCCTTTCTCTTTTTCTTTCCTTTCCTTTCACTCTCTCTCTCTCTCTCTCTCTCTCTCTCTCTTTTTTTTGTCTCTCTGTCTCTCGCTGTCTCTCTGTCTTTCTCTCTCAGTGCGTCAGAAATCATGTGTAGCTCGGCTGGGTGGGAGCGGCGGAGGTGTGCAGGTGGAGGCCGTGGATGTGGAGAGGGCGGTGTTGCTCCAGAGGCTGAGGGAACATTGCGAAGAGCAGTCCAGGCAAATCCACAGTCTCCAGGCCGAGCTGAAGAAAGCCACGCTGGGCCTGGAGGTCTTCGCTATCACTACCCAGCACTTCTGCCTGAAGGTACCGTAGTCTGAGTCCTACTACCGAGTCACGTCACCCATAACAATGTTTTCCTAATCAGACGGTCGCACATATACCACCCTTTCATATTTATAAAGACTTAATCTGAGGTCTGGGACTGTAACGTAATGTTTTCACATCTGGAGAACAGGAGCCAAATGGCATTTTCGCTCCCAGGTTAGACAGTGTCATTTTTAGCCCGTTAATGTTTCATATTCATTCCATTTAGCTCATTGCTGCCGTCTGCAAGGATAAAGTCAAAGTCCAAATTTGTTGAATTTTCATATATAATACAAGTCACATTTCGTTAATAATTCATCAAAGGGTGTTGGTACAATCTGTTTAAAGTGGTGTGGTTTCAGTTCAAATCCTTAAACACGAAACAGGGGTTGAACTATGACAGTTTCAGCGTGTGCCCTACTGTCTTCAATGACACATCCCTCTGGTTAAATAGTGATGTGACTTTAGGCCGTTCAGATTAAGGATTTACATATTCCACCGCTAACACAGAATGTCCAATCCTTCCATCAAACATGTGTACACACACGCTACTGTCAATGACGAATATAGAGTCCATATATTGCTCTATATTTTATTATTCTTATTGATCTCTGTAGCAGGTGCTTACTCTCAGGATAATTTCTAAATTATGTGGTGTGTTGTCTCTGTTCGGTCTGTGTAATATATAGTGGAGCGGCTTGTTTTTAATTAGATTCCGATTGTTTGTTCCACTACCAGGGATACCAATGGACTGCACTCACGGTCAGCAAATAGATCATTAATTAGATCATTGTTTTCTCAGAAAATTAGTATGAGCAGATGAAGACAACAAAGCGCTGTATGTCTTGAATAATATGCAGTCAGAATATTCCAGATGCCAGATGTGTGATGTAGAACAAATGGTTCTTTTGTCTCCATATGTGTTTATGGTCCTTTATGTTTGTGGATGCTGTTTGTTCGTGGAGAGGGGAAATCTAATTATAGTCTTCCGTCAGTGCGTGCTTCCAAACTGACTGATGTCATCTGAATGGACAGGAGTCGTCCCTCTAGCTGCCATCCCTTCGTACCAAAACATGAGCTCAAACACAAATCTCTCCCACAGAGACAGCAGTGACCGAAAATATGTCTGAGTGACGTTCTGGGTAAAATCATTTTTGCTGTGCTCTTCATGGTGCTCTGAAGCTGGTATTTAGCTTTCTTTGTAAGAGACTAAGGTTCTTGGAGTTTTATATGGCGAGGAACATATGCTTTAGCATACTACAAAGGGCTTTTTGTGTGTGTGTGTGTGTGTGTGTGTGTGTGTGTGTGTGTGTGTGTGTGTGTGTGTGTGTGTGTGTGTGTGTGTGAATCAGCATTAGAGTGGGTGAGCCTCATGCCTGATGTTGGGTTTGTGTTCTGTGTTTGTAGATGATATATGGTGACAGTCAGAGCCTAGAAGAATGGGGAGTAACATGAGGCTGTGTATGTAAATTGCATGTTCTTGTCAATTCCCTGTGGACGCTGTTGAATCGGGCCGAGCGTAACGGTAATTCAGTACTTTATTGATCTAAGTCCTCCCCCCGTCTTCTCCTCTGCCAGTAGATGAGCCCTCTGTGTGTATCTGGGAGTGTGTGTGTGTAAGTGTGTGTGTGTGTGCGTGTGTGTCTGCATGAGTGTGCGCATGAGTGGGAGAGAGGGAGAGCGTGAGAGAGAGGTAGGGGGCGCGTTGGGTTGTATGAAGGAAAGGCAGGGCTGGTACAGACACTCATTGTTCCATGAGGAAGGCTATGACACAGGACTAGCAGGGATGAGGTAAGGCTATTTAAGGGGCATATCTCCTCTGCTGTTCCTCTCCTCTCTCTCTCTCTGCATTCATCCCTCTCCCTCTCTCTCTCTCTCTCTCTCTCTCTCTTGCTGCCACTCTCTTTCTGACTCTCCTCCCATTCTCTCCTCCTCTCCTCTCTGTCTGTACAAGCTGATGTAGCTGTCTGCTGCCTAGCATGGCCCACTGCTGCTGTAGACTCTCACTGTGCTGTCCGGACACAACGGTAAAGGCAGTCACAGCAACAAAAGGCTATTGCAGCATATGTATGTGTGTGTGTGTGTGTGTGTGTGTGTATGTGTGTGAGAGAGAGAGTGTGTGTATGTGCGCGTGCGTGTGCGTGTGCGTGCGCACGCTTATGCTAACTTATACTAACAACTACTTTAACATTGCTTTCTCGCAGTGTAGCCTGTTGTAAGGTGAAGTTGTGAATTTGGTTGGTCTCACTCTGCAGTATCCTTACATAACACTGTGTTTGGTGTAGTTGTGTGTGTGTGTGTGTGTGTGTGGTTTGTGTGTATACAGATGTCTGTGAGGAGAAGCATGTGGTTGTCTGTTTTGCACAGAGCAGTATTTGATTTTGTAATCTGAACAAGCATCTCTGCCCACCTGTTTCCTTTATTCCTTTAATCAATCTTATTTAATGTTATTCCAGCTTCTTCTTCACCGCTGTCATGATACAATTTAAGAAGGATCATAGCAGTCATGATATTATTGCCAGTCAAATAGTCTACGTAACATGTGATGACATTGCTGGTTTTCTGATATGCATTTAGCGTTGTGTTTCGGGGTGGAGCCCTGCGCGGAAACTGGATTTATAGATGGGGTTATAGGTAGCGACCATGTCCTTGAGAGAGACCGCCTGTTGTGTTACAGGACATAAAAGTAGATTAGGTTGCCGTGGTGAGCGGTGAACTGAGGAATCACAGATTTGTATTCGTGGGCAGGGCTCCCTGGAGAGCCAGAGCTATATTTTACCCGCTGGACCAAGCTGATTGGATGAGGAAGCCCGGGGGGGAAAGGTCGCACGCCCCCTCCGTGTCTTTATGGGGTTATGACCCCTTTGTTTGATTATACTGTTAATGTGTTAGTCAGATCAATGGTTGACACTGTTGGTTTTGTCTCAGAGGGCTGTGAACGTTACATTGTATTTAAATTCATATGGCAAATGCTTTTTTCCTAAAGCAGCTTCCACAATGAATACATAACTAATATGCTAAGCTGAAATGAGACATCAGGCAATTCTGATTCAATCCTGATTCAGTCCCTAAGTGAGCGTTGTAGTTGTAAATGCAGTCACATGCTTGTGCTTGTCATACAAATAGTAGCAGCAAAAGCTACAAGCCTATTCAAATAAACAACGTTTTCTTTTTCATTCATTGGAGTGGGCTTTACAGGTGTCATCAGCCAACTGGTGTTTGAATTTAACACGAAGCAGCAACATGACAGTACATTAGTTTCTATCATTTCATGTTCATTAAACTTGTCTTAAGAGTCTGTGGAGAAGCTCTTTTTTTTTTTATTTAATTTAAACAGAAATTGCATAGTCATGCTGAATCATGCTGTGTTACTTTCTGCTTAGCCCTGTAGTCTTTATGAAGTAGAAACACCCATAGAGTGCTATCAAACAGCACAATGAAAGTCTGGAAGGTAGCGTGTTGATTGTGCACACAGTCGTGTTTTGATTGATGGAGTCTCTGTTGGAAAATCAATGACTTTCTATCAGAGTGTTACGACAGCTTTTGTGAACACAGCTGTCCTGGCCCCTCAGTGAAGATGCTCGTTGAAAGTGTCTCACACTGAATTGTTCCTCGGGGAACTCTTTTGGTATCCTGGTTTTGTTCATCGCGCCAAGAGCAAAAGAAATACTAACACACAAGTCAACAGACACGGATTCGTCACGCATATTTTTACTTCAAATTATTGTCTTCAAAGTGAACTTTTAAAAAGGCGCTTGACTGATTCACGCAAAAAGTGAGGTCGGCTTAGCCGGACAAACAAATCATGTATGTTTAACCCATTGTTTATCTCGCCGTACCGCGTAACGTGCGAAGATCGGCGTGTATATGAGAATTTTTCTCCTTTCTTTTGCGTGTTAGAGTGAAAATGCGGCCGTGAAGGAGAGGGAGCTGTCCCTGGAGTTGGCCAGGATCAGGGATGAAGTGGGTAAGTGTGCATTACAGGAAAAAATCCAATCATAGAGACATTGACCAATCATAAGGAGATCCCAAACATCCATCTGTCTCCTCCTTTTCGGCTTTCCGTCACTCCGTCCAGCGGATACCGTGGCGCGTTGGGAGCGTCTGCAGGGAGAAAAGCAGGACTTGGAGCAGCGTTTTGAGCGGGAGCTTAGGAGCCTGCGGGAGCAGCAGCAGAGTGAACTGGAGGCCCTGCAGGAGCGCCTGAAGGCCCAGCACCTGGCTGAGATCGAGCTCCTAAGGCAAGAGCAAGGCGGTCAGCTACAGCTACTGCGCTCTCAGCACCAAGACCAGGTCAGTCAAATGCAACGCACAGCACCGGTGACAGTCTTGAAAAAACATTTCAAACGCCCTAAAAACATACTTATTAAGGTTTGAAGAATAGCATACTACATGTTGGGCCTTCTCTCGCATCACTGAAGGATCCTATCTGGTTTGGTAGGATCCTATTACTCCTGTCTGGTTTGCTAGTCCATGTAATTTCTTTTTATCTCAGCATAAATTCATACACACGCTATGCCAGCTATGCCAGTAAACGTAAATGTAACTGAGTTATGCGACGATGATATCGAGTTTCATGAAAGGCTTAAGTGCTGCTTCATGTGTGTATTTTGACTTGGCATCAGATGGAGAAGATGAATGAGAGTCACGAAGCAGCCATGTGTGAGATGGACTCCACTCACAGCGCTACTCTGGCCACTCTACAGGAGGAACACGCAAGGACTGTGAAGAGTGAGTGTGTGTTAGCACTGTTGCTATGACACCCAGACTTACACACACACATACACACACACACACACACACACACACACACACACACACACAGAGCATGCTCAGGATACATCTCTGTAAATATTCAATATTCTGTAAATATTCTTGAAAATATTCAATATTAAAACCTTTTAGTTATTTATGTAAATAAATATATATAAAATATATAACATTTATAAATGTATGTTAAAACAAAAGTATGATATTATGTTATATATTACATATATATATACATACACACACACACACACACACACACACATATATATATATATATACACACACACACACCTTTGTTTAAATATTACGGCTTCATGGCACTGAACAATTGTGAGACAGCATCTTTGGGTTCTCTCTGATTTCCGTAGTTCAACTCAGGTAATGCTACCTCTCTATGAATGATTTTTTTTGTGTTACACGTTGACATGATCAGTCAGTACTCTCCGAACTTTGTGTCACAAGAACTTAATGTCAAAGGACTAAATCTTATTGGATTTTCCTTCTGCCGTTTCTTAGGGGTTGTCTGTTCAAATTGCACTCAGTCAATTGGGTTATGAGACAGATTTCATATCATAGAAACTGGATTTGATTTTGAGGATGGTCCCTCTGTGCTCTAATATGACTTTGATGGATTGGCAGATCTGAAGATGGCACATGAGCAGCAGATTAAGTCACTGGAGGAGGAATTTGAGAAACTGAGGCTGTCACTGCAGGTAAGACTCAAGAGATAGGGCCTGGACACCACATTTTACCCTCTTTTTTTAATGATGGCTTATTTCTCATAATTGACATCCTATGAGTGCGGAATGCATTAAGTATATGTCCTAACATCATTAACACAGTCACTGGTTTTATATGTTTAAACTGAACAAGTGTGTTTCTTTCCTGCGTTCAGGATCAGGTGGACACGCTGACGTTTCAGAACCGGAGCCTACGAGACAGAGCCAAACGATTTGAGGAGGCACTGCGGAAGAGCACAGATGAACAGATTGTGGTATTGTATCTTCTCTCTCTCTCTCTGTGTGTGTGTGTGTGTGTGTACAGTATGTGTTTTGATGTAGGCGCAGGGGAACGTGCCGGCAGGCTGTGCTGTAAGTGTACGTGTGGGCTTTCTCTAACGTTTTCCCGTGCTTTGTCTCTTCCTTTGGATTTGTACTCAGGATGCTTTGGCTCCGTACCAGCACATAGAGGAAGACCTGAAGAGCCTAAAAGAGGTTCTGGAAATGAAGAACCAGCAGATCCACGAACAAGAGCTGAAGATTGCGGAGTTGGAGAAGATGGTAAGTTGCAAAAGAAGATGTTTGTCTCTTAGTTCAAAACATCAGCTGGAGGACCGTTGAGTTTATTTACAGTCTGTGTTTTGTGAACATTTGATGGAAACTGCATTCAGATATGATGGGGAATATTTCGAGAATCTAATGTATGTGTGTAATGTGCTCTTGAGCAGGCTCAAAAGAATGTGGTTTTGGAGGAACGCGTCCAGGTCTTGCAGCAGCAGAATGAGGATCTGAAGGCCAGAATAGATCTCAATCTTGCCATTTCCAGGTCTGTGATCTTACAAAGTCTCCATTTCAGGTGTTCATATTCATAGCCTGATCTTGCTGATACCTTTGAGTATATTAGCATAAACATCGTAGACTTCTTGTCTCATGAATCTCTGTAGGGCTGCTCACACAGCACAATCTAGCCCTAAGAAAGCTAAGAAAGCTTTTAGCCCAGGGTTAAAGAAGCGTTCACACTTGCACTTTCTATAATGCTCTAGCATTGATTTTAGTCTCAGCCCAACGAGTCATGCCCTTTAGGGTCAGCCCTTGATATTTCAGGGTCACTGAAAAAGCAGTATGGAACTATGTCTATATGAACAAGGGCTTGTTGGTAATGCTGGCGACAAAGAATCTTTCCTTCATTCAATCACAGCTCTGCTTTTAGCATCCTTCACATTATTACGTGGAGTAGTTTATTAACTCATTGTACAAATCACATATTAACTTTGTTAGCTTAGCTTAAATGGCTGTTAGAAATAATGTTGCCCAGTACCTCAAGGATTACATACAATTTGAAGATCAGGATTCCACCTTGCACCAGCTTTAATGAAAACCAATGTGAACTGACACATCGTTAAGGTAACCCGGTCTACTGTTAGACAGGAGCTATGATTAGCCTAGAGCTCAACTCAGTGCAGTATGAACAGCCCTGATGAGTGTTGGTCCCATTGAACAGCTTATTAGTAGACAGGCCACTTTAAGAAGAAAAAGTTTATTTTGCTGGATTCAGTCAACGCTTCCCTTTCGCCCTCTTCTCAGACAACTGTCAGAGGAGAATGCGAATCTACAGGAGTACGTTGAAAAGGAGAGCAACGAGAAGAAGCGCCTGAGTCGCACGAACGAGGAGCTGCTTTGGAGGCTGCAGACGGGCGAGCTGAGCCCCCACATGTCCCCCACCCAGTCGCCCATGCACCGCGCCTCCTCCGGGCCGTCGTCTCCTTCCCGCCTCCAGCAGTTCCCCAGATAAGCCACCTGACAGTTCTGTCCCGTTCCGGCCATTCTGCCCTCCTACTACTTTCCCCTTTTCTCTCTCCCACTACCTTGCTGGATAAGGTCGAAAGAGCTCGCTTAAGTGCTTGCTATTCATTCAAAACCATCAGAGAGATAGAGGTGAAAGTGAAACCCCGGGCCAGAGTTTGACAAGCTTGACAAGAGACGGTCAGTGTCATTTGATGCTGGTGCCACCATTACGTTTTGATTGAATAGCAAAGGACTACAGCTGAAATGTATTGGATTAATTGGATGCTTTAGACACACGTCCCCCCACGACGTCATCTACTTTTTGATTCTAGTCGGACGAAACGCGATCCCATCTTTGTCGTTCCCCAGCCTCTGATAGAGTCTGTTACTTTGTTTTTTTTTTATAGCTGACCTTGTTGTGTCCACCAAAAGTTTGTGCGTTACAATGTACACACTGGCAGTTTTAAAATGTGCGACTTTTCTACCCCCCTTTTCTATGGTTCCCCTGACAAGTTCTACGCAGAATTTGATCAGATGATGGTTGAATTGTATCCGGATATCATGTGCCTGTTTGCCGGCTTTTGCTTCCAATAGCAATTCTAGTTTCTCCAGGCTAACGGATGGATCAAACAGCCTAATTAGAAAAATACAACATGTATACAAGAAGCGCCTTTGTCATTTCCCTCCTGCAAAGGAAAAAAACCACTCACCAGCAACCTCTCGACAACTCCAGGCATTCTGGTACAGGAAAAGTTCTTGCAAGACAAATATGTCTCAAACATCATATTTGCTATTTAAATATCCTTGACACAATACTAGTTAACACGCAGTATTTTGAAGGAGCTGGCCCACACGATCAGTACGCTGAGATGAAGAAATCACGGTTGCTAGCGTGATTCGAATAAATATCAAACTCTCGCCATCAAAAGACAACCAAAGTGGTCCTTCTGGTTTTCATATCACCCGAGGCTTGTAAAAAAGAATGTCCATTTGCATGCTTTTTCTCAGGCCAGGTAATACTGTCCATGATGGTCTTTACAATGCCTTCTTGACAACCTTATTGGAGTTTTTCAGTCAGCCTGGACGGTTCTGGCCTCTCCCCTTCCTCTGAGCTCAAATGCAAGGGCTCTTTTACTCTTGTGTGTGCTCATTGTAGACAATCCGTCCTTTTTTCAAAATACATCTACTCTTCTCTCTCTCTCTCTCTCTCTCTCTCTCTCTCTCTCTCTCTCTCTCTCTCTCTCTCTCTGTCTGCCTGTCTCTCTCTCTAAACTAACGAACAGAAACATTTTTAGCTTTCATCCTACCTGATCTGCGCTGTTTACAGAACTCTCCGGAATGCATTAACCCCATGAGAACTGCCGATGGACTGAGAACCGTTAAAAAAAAAAAAAAAAAAGTTGCTGTTTTCATGTTTTGATAACTTAAACCCTCATGCTACGAGCAGCATGTGCTATCCCATAAGTCTTCCAGTTATCCTGGCCCCGTTGTTGTACCTTGTAAGTACCAGAATGGGATCTGAGGTCCTCTGAAGCTTGGTGTTACACTTTACCAGAAATGTCTACCTAAAAGCCTTCATAACTCTCTCAGAAGCATGGTATGGTCTAGTGACCAAGGGAAAAGACACAGCATCTTGACATTAGCTATTTGTAATGAGGCATAAAACAGTGAAATATTAGCAGATAGTCTATCAACACCACACCATTCTCATTTATTTTCGTTGTTTAAATTGTAGCGCTTTGTTGATGACATTATCATGTTGTTATGCTGTAATGTTCATATAAAAAGGAACCAATAGTCAAATCAGGTTTTACGAAGAGGTAAATAGCTAAAATATAGTGTTATCATTGCATCAGTTCAGGTTTGCATCTGGTTACCTCGTAGCTCAATGAAATATTATATTAATGAAAAATATCACGCAACAGAATCACAGTAGTGTGATGTGCAGGGTCTGTAACCTCAAGCCAGGTAGTCCATGTATTTAGTAGTGTCCAATAAGGGTCACAACAGGGCAAATAAGACTGGCTAATTAAGTGCCTAGTCAGGCACAGTCATCCGGTCAGTTTGATACCCCTTTGCTTTGATACCCCTTTGCATTACCTCTGTCTATTTAATGGTTGTTTTGGAAGATTGAATCTTCATAAATACACTGAATGAAGACGTGATCCTATGATTTTTGTGCTGCTAAATACTCCAGATATGACATGAACATGCATTCTGACACGTTTTGTCAGTGAATTGGGATGGAAGTTTCTCACTGAGGATTGTCTCCACACTAGTGTTATTGAAGTGTTATAACTTAATTAATCCATCGTCACTAAGTGTCTTTTTGTTTTGTTTGTCACGAACAGTTTGGGTTTGTTTTTCCAAGTGTACTTATTGGTGCAGCTATTTGCAGTGGGCTTGGAAATAACCATTGCACGTTTCATATCAGACTTTTTGTTGTTGTTGTTGTTGTTGTTTCTGGTTTGTTTTTAGTTTGTTCTGTTTTGTTTGGTTTTGTTTTGTTTTCCAACAAGGACATTGTGATAACAGTCTAAGTTTACTTTATGCAGCTCTGGCCTCCGTGCAAATCTCCAGTGAAATGGAGAAAACAACTAAACGTAACTACTTTCAAGCTGGCTAATTCAATCTACTGATCCTAAAAGGAGTTTGTATACCATTACCTCTTCTCTCAAACAGAAGCAATCTCAGGTTTGGAAGGCATTTATTATTCAAAACAAAACAGATCAGCTTGTCTCAACTGCAATGAATCATGATATTTACTTTTATACTCAGACTTTTTTTTTTTTTTTTTCATTTCGTTCTGTTTTTTTTTTTTTTCTTTCCCCGTGTAGACTAATGTTACATCCTGTGGGGAATTTTCAAATGTAATTCAAGAAATCCATAGAATGTATATGTTTTGAATGCTTCTCTATTACAAGTAGTCACCACTGATAGAATTAATCTGACTTCCTGTTGTTTTAATATACTTCTGTTTGTGGTACATTACAGACCATTACAGATCACTAAGTCTGTATCATTATCCTTAGTGAGAACAACGGTTTTCTGACCGCTCAAATTCAGCGGTTATATAGACAAAAACAATTATTTTGGTTGATGTTTTTAAATATCAATGTGTTTGACCTGAACATTTTAATCAGGTTATAAAACTACACTGATTGTGTTTGTGTCCCATGGACATTGCCATGTAATCACCTTCTGAATGTGTGTTTCACTAAACAAACAAACAAACAAACAATAAATTGAGTCATTGTCCATGGATATTTAAAGGGAGAAGCTGGCATAACAGATTGTTTATTATCTCCTTAAATATGCTGTTGATATTTATTATGTTCTGTGTTGTACAGCTCTTATTTATGAGCCTACTCTGTAAACAATGTTGCAACTCATGGTAATACCAACGCATGTCTTAAATGCTGTGTTTTGAATTATTTTGTTTTGTTTGACATTGTCAATCTAGGTTAGGTCACATTTTTTTGTAATTGTAAGTAATTGCTCTGTCTGTATATGTTGCACTTTCATTTAAAGTATTAAAATACAGTAGAAAAATAAGCAGTGCCTCTATATGCCTCCATATTTATATTTGTTATGATACCCTTGAGTGGGCTTTGTTTAACCTACTAATGGATAACAAAAAGTTTTAACACTGGACAGCTGTGTCACCCAATATGTTCAAACCCACTGCATGATCTGACTGACTATAACACACCACTCAAAATATTTGTTTGAATAAGCAGTCCCTCCTTTATTGTTCTCTCTCTCTCTATCTCTCTCTCTCCCTCTCTCTCTGTCTCTCTCTCCCTTTCTCTCTCTCTCTCTCTCTCTCACTCTCTCTCTCCCTCTCCTCTCTACCCCTGTCTCTCTTTCTCTCTCTCTCTCTCTCTCTCTCTCTCTCTCTCTCTCTCTCTCTCTCTCTCTCTCTCTCTCTACCTATCTATCCATCTTCCACACAGCAGCCCACTGTTAGCTTAAATATACTTAAATACGACAGAGATATAAGCAAAGCTGCACGTTTGGATGCGTGTGGAGATTCTGTGAAAATGTATCATTTCCGCACAAACTGTTGCACCAGGTCGATGGGCAAGGGGAATATGATGGTGGAGTTTTTCTCAGCGGCAATGGTGTTGAGGGTCTGCAGGTAGCGAAGCTGGAGGGCAGCAGGGGACTCAGCTATCACCAGTGACGCCTCCTTCAGGGCCCGGGAGGCGTTCATCTCTCCCTCGGCCGCAATCACCTACACAAAAGCGAATGAGATGCCGGACTTACTGCTCTCGCAGCAAACAACCACTGACCGACAGTTCATGACTGACATGCTCGTTGAGCAGTTTCACACAATATCACACTACGCCTTTAAACTTCCAAACTGCCGGTTTTTACGTCGGATGAAACATAGTTAAAGATTAGATAAGCGTAGTTTTCTTTTAGTGAGCAATCATTAGTCAGCTTGTGTCTTGTACTGTACACACGACTGTGCTTTCCGCGTAACGTTGTGTCTAGTTAAGGAGCTGGTTTTTGGCAAGTAATTCTAATGTATTATCATAAAACCAAATACATTATTCATCTCAGGCTGTCAGGAGAGAATAGGGCTCAGGGGGGCTGCATCCTGGCAACAGTGCTCCTCAATGGCATGCAATCTTGTGTTGACTCACAGCCTACCATAGTTACTATGCAAAAGCTTCAAACACAGGCTGATGGCTTGTTAGAGTCATCTGGTAATGTTACACTTCCTGACCTTAGCCCGAGATTCTCTGGTTGCCTCTGCCTCAGCGGCCATGGCTCTTTGGAGTTGTTGGGGTAGTTTGACATCTTTAATCTCCACCCGCTCCACCTTAATGCCCCATGGGTCTGTAGCTTCATCCAGGGCGTCCTGCAATCAGCAAAGACATCCCATGCTACCGCTGGTTACCGTCGGTCGGTTGGTTGGTTTGCCGTCGCTCATGGCAAAACAACGCAACGCAGTCAAAATGCTGACTGAACAGTTTATTAAATCACTTTTAAGTGTGTGGGGAGAAATTTGAGGTTCAAAATAAGAATAAGCATGCAGTTTAATTAGACCAACGTGAACTTTGAAGATATGTTAAAAAAAAAAAAATGTTTACAGCTTTTCCTGCCAAACTTCCTGCCAAACCTGCCAAAGTTTTGGTGTAGGTGTAATGTCAACTGCCGACGTCTGCTCTCTCACCTGCATGCTTTGTGATATGCCTTCTCTGTCCGCAAGCAGCTCCGCCAGGTTCTTGGTGCCCAAAACATTTCTCAGCGTGGTCTGTGCCACCAGACGGGTGGAGAAGTGAGCGTTGGTGACGTTAATCACAGAGGTGACTGGACAGCTGACCCGGAAGTAAACCACGCCATCCACTGACACCGTCACCGAGTCTTTGGTCAGGATCTGTGCTCAAACATCGGTGTGGAAATATTAATTTAACATATGTTTTAACATCAGCTAGCGTGTCCGTAATAGAACACGTTGTGGCTGAGGAAATGAAAAAAAAAAAACAAGTAAATTAACTTATTTTAAATTTCAAAATTGTTATGTAATTTTAAATCTTCTGTAAATATCTCATAAACGCTTTTAGTCAGTTATTGTGAGGTCATCCTTTTGTTTCTGTGCACTTGATTGTAGGCACTCTATGGGGGACTAACTGGCAGCTACTTTGTAACTAATTTCTAATTGTGATGAAAATACAGCTGTTAGCTTATGCAGTTTCAGTAAGGTTTACTGAAAAAATGTGTCCTAAAAAGTTTAGATTTTAGTAAGTGATTTTCTTTTGCCTTGTCTTTTCAGCAGATTCGGGCTTTAGACCCAGCTGAAGTCCACTTTGCAAATTGATCATTTCATTTGCTTTTGTACCTCAACTCTGGTAGATATTTTATCATTTGTGTAAATGATGTAGTTTGTTAATAGTGTTACTCACTAAGGTTTTAAGGCCTTAAAATAATGTATAACATGCAAGACATGAAATGTGAGTGTGTACCTCTTGGGGAGGGATATCAAATGACACGGTCCTCATATCCACTCTCCTAAAGGTGTCTGTGCAGGGTAGCACAACAAACAGTCCTACAACACAGAAAATACACACACACACACACACACACACACATTTATATATATATATATGGTGTCACTTCTGAAACCGTTTTTGTCTACTGACCTCCAATGTAGGTAGAGGAGTCATGTGAAGATTCACTGCTGATAATGGTTTACATTATGCAAAATGTCATTCTGCTCTCCTACCTGGACCTTTCGGTTTCCTGTCCACAATACGGCCCAGTCGAAAGATGACCGCCCTCTCATACTCCTGAACAATCTGCCAGAACAGGCATGGTTTTCTTACAGTAACACACTAATACATGTCAAAATGTCAAGTGGTGTAACTCCACAGTACAGTTATTTTAATATCCCTCATCTAAGAGGTGATTTGAGAATATATGTACATTAATTTGGCAAAGATAGAACATTGCTGCAGAAGAATTTAAAAGATTATACCTAATTAGTGTGGGTTCAGAGTTGAATGTGTTTGGATTATGTTTTTATCTCTAATCCATGTCAAAAAAACAAAACAAAAAACAACATACCTTTACGCAAAAGAATATGGCAACTGGAAATGTTGCTATGATGAAGATCATGGATATGATGACCAAAAACCAGCCACAGCGTCCTATGGAGCCAGGGTTTTCATGGCCAACTGGAGAGATATTAAAAAAATAATCATTTTAAAATTTTAATCTTCTGTTAATAAGGGTAGTAGGTAGTAATTTCTAAGACCTTTAAGGCTTGTCTGATACGAACACTTTTTTTTTTCTAAACGCTTCTTCTACGCCAACACAGGGAGGAGTCTGAGAGTGTTAGCAGTCCACACTGTTTGAGTAAATGAAAATCTTCATGGAATTCTGATAAGACTAATCAGCAGTTGATGAACCAGACTGATCTCATGAACGTCAATTCAGTGAAAAAGACTGACGTTTCAACGTCCCTCATGTGCTCCTCAGTCGTTGAATGTTATCAGACAAAACTTTACAAAACTTTTAAAGTTCCTTATGAAGTACCCCGACCTTTCCCATGTACGTTTTTGTTGCTCTTTGACATTCTTCACGACCTCTTTTGCTGCCTCTGTGTCTATTTTCTTCTTTTTTTCTCTGTATGTTTTTTCTTCTTTTTTTCTCTGTCTCTTTCTTGTTTTATTTTTTTTTCTTTATGTAAGCCATGTAAATTTGAAAGAGGCAACTCAGATATTTTGTGGTACCCTCAGCAATTTACAACAAATACAATGTGTAAAAGAATAGAGAATTTACTGATGGATTTGCAGATGTCATTTATTTGGATAGTGACTAAATTTTTTTTTAAAAATCGCACGTAGTTTTAAAAACCACAAGTTTTAAAAAAATCACGCATAGTTCAAAGGGCTTCATTTTATACACAGTAACAGACTTAACTGTAAACATTGCTGAGGTTCAAGCCAATATTGTAATCAATATGCATAGATCTCAACATAAAAGTTTATGTTAAGCACACTTTTAAAACACAAACTAAAACGTTATGAATCATAGGGGAATGCATGTGTGTTTCACAACTTAATTGTACACACAATTCCATGAGGTCATTATATTCTATAATTTGTAGGGAAAACTAAATAAATTTTATAAAAAGAGGCACTATTGTGTCCTCCATCTGAGACCTGTGGAAGTTTCCACTCCACCGGCTACAGAATGTTCCAACAAGTAGTCCCATGCCTATCCTCTAGTGGATCATTGTTGTGCTCTTACTATAGTTTGCCTCATCACCTACTAGCGCTGTTCAGTAAGCATGCCGCGGTAATGTCTGTCTGTCTATATGTATATGTGTATATCCATGTACAAACTCTGTTAAAACTGCTTATGAGGATCTTACCTTTCAAGCTAAGAGAACTAATTACTCAAAGTGTAGATAACTGACATCCACACATACAACAGCTATATTGCCCCCTCTTCTAGCACTTCCAGTGTAAGCGCAGTGTAAAACAATATTTCCCTCCACAAATCTAATTTACATTTTCATGGATCAAACTTTCTTTCACCAACAATCGCTCGTGAAAAATAAAGTGAATTTTTACTCATACCTATGTCAGCGCTGCTCTCACTTTGCCTGTTCTGGATTTTCACTTGGTTCACCATATCAGCGTTCACTACTTCAACCACCATGGACAGCTTTAGTGTTTAGATGTGTGTTTGTGAGGGAGAGGAACAGAGGGACTTTTATCAGTGTGTCGTGTCTGCCAAGGGTGTGGCCTATCCCCTTTCCACCTGGATACAGGTGAGTGTGAGAGCCAGAGGAGATCACAGGCGACACTCTCAGTTTCAGGACTGGGGTCTGACACTATTTAATTCAAAGATTCTTTGGGAAGCAAACTGGGTCTAATTTGCTATACATTTTGCCTTTGATTTTAATTCATAATCAGTTTGGGGGGGGGGGGGGTGTCTAAAGGTTTTAATAGGAGACTGTCCTCTAACATGAATAATGCATGGGGGGCAGGATCCTGACACCATGCTGATGAAATATGATCATGGTAATCATGTGACACACATCACATCACATGCCCGTAGTTCCCTGAGCGATGGAACAGCAGTAGTCAAAGCAATACAAACTCTGTACGATGTGAACAGTCAATCACTCGGGGGCCCATGGATTCACTTATATCTGTAGTCATGTGATCACATGATAATCCTTCCCTCAGTGTTGAAAAAACAGAAGCTTTTTCTTTTAATCTAATAAATTTCAATTTGTTATACTTTCTTCATTTGATTTGTATTATTTGTTATTCACACTCTGCGTTTTGGATCCCATTTATACTTACATATCTATTTACAAACATCCATTGGCAAAAATGAATAAAACGCTTAGAAAAATTGTGTTGTTACACAGTTACAAGCAATTCATCTTATTTATTCAAACAATGCCCAGAGATTTAATTCCTTCGCAAACTATCCAATTATACAGTGGCTTTTATTATGATCATCAGATCAAGTACTTTATTACTCTTTAATATTATTATACTCAACCACCCTTAGGCAATAAGCTTATAAAACAGTCACATGGACAGAGCATCCCTGATGTATATTTCTATAGGGTCTGAGTCCCATGTGTGGTAGTTAAGCATTGCTCTGACTCCTCTGTGTTGATTTAAGCAGTCCCTATGCTGGTCGCCGTGGTGATGCATTCTGTTTGAATGATGAGTTAGTCATGTAAATTCAAGTAAAACTTTTTTTTTTGACACCATCTCACATGAATGCAAATATAACTTTTCATGCAAAGCAGAAATGTCACATGGTTTAGATGTGCACAGACAGTAATCAAAAGCAACTGATCAGAGACAATTCTAGAAGTAACTTCAACGGATGAATAAACAACATCTTAAAAAAATACCACAAAGCTAAAAGCTAAGTTTAAGGCTTGTTTTATTTAAAATACTTTTATTTGCATGAGAAAACACAACTAATCACAAAAACATGGTGAAACAAAAAACAAACAAACAAGCAGAGACTCCCCCTCAAAGATTTTAAGGCAACAAACTGCATAAACTTTCTTTAATTTATTCAGCCTGTGGGCAGAGGAGTTACTCTACAAAGACATTACTAAATAAACATAAAAAGGCTATGCATCACATTGCCTTTAAAATTGTCAGAAGTTTTATTTTTTGTGTGTACAGTATAAGCACCAGTGTATTACATTTCTTGTCACAGCCTAGAGACAATGAGCTAACTGGAGGTTAATTAATGATGCAGGTTAATTAACTGGAAGTTAATTAATGATTAATTAATGACAGACAATACTGAAGAATGAGAATTTCAAAACAGGTGACAAAACCACTATCGAGACTAGAGTGATAGACAAATGACGTTTGCAGTTTCTTTCAGTGGAAAACTTTCGTTACTTTGTGGAAAAGAGCTAAACTGGTCATTTGTGGGGGGAAAAAAAAAGCTCGAGTTGTCATTTGCATGCTCCTTATGACATCACTGTTTTGCATATTCTTTTGGGACTTCTGTCAGGGAAACTAAGGTTGGCTCCAGGGAGTGAAGGGGAGGTTCCCCATTCAGACTGAGACATTTAATTGGCCGTTGAACAAAAGGTAGTAATCATTAAAGAGGGATCCCAGTTTAGGGCAGATCATAGTGAGGACTTTGTTTGAACAATTTGACAGCAAGCATTGGCTGAATATCCCTGAAGACCAAAAGATGTTTTGTGCAGTCTTCTGTCACATACAGAAGACTGCAGGTGTCAGCAGTTCTTGTTCTGTACGGTCCAGCAGATTAAGGAATGACTAGAGAGTAATCTAAACGAGAACTTAAAGTTAGCTGTTGAACTGTTCCATCATCGTCTTACGGCTGAGCTCATAGGCCAGGAAGAGCGCTCCGTTAGCCGGGAAAGTTCGAATCATTGTAGGGGTTAAACCTGAATAGAGTGGTGCCACTCCTAAGAAAGAGAACACAAAATAGAGCAGTTAGTGGTACAGGTATAAAGAACTGTATAATACAGAATGGCATAGCACTATAACGATCTTCTGTCATTGATTGTAATGGCCTGTACGGTGTATGTTACCCTCATTGCGTATTATGGCAATAAAAGTCCTGAGGAACCCCTCCTGTCGGCCCGCGAGGGAGAGAACCTGGATGCGAGACTTCACACAGTCTATGGGATAGACTAACAGCCATAGACAGGCACCGCCAAATCCACCACTGAACATAAGGGGAATTATACCTGTGAAAGAGACAACGCTGGCTTCATCTTAATCCTTAGGCTTCTTGACAGAATAAACAAAGCTTGGTAACAGGCATGTTCACTATATAGTGTTTGCTACATGGAACATTACACTACAACATAATTATGTGACGGATATTTGTAATGATTATCCCTGTCGCATAAACAAAAGCCAGAATATCTGCACCTGATTGGTCTGTAAAGACTTTCTGTTTTCACGAGACAGACCGCAATGTATGATGGTCTAAGTCGATCGATGTAGGGTACAGCTTTTGCAGTGCCTTGTGATGATTCTACAGCGCACTATATAGTGTCGTAAAATTTCAGTTGAGATTTTGAACAGCACTACAAAATGGCCGACACACTATATAGTGCACTATATAGTCAGTGAGTGTACATTTCGAACAGAGCATATGTGTTTAAAACGAAAATTTTTACCAATGTCTTCCTTGTCTCTGCCCATGGAATATGCAAATGCTGAGCGGCTAAACTCGTAACCCCCAAAGAAGCAGAAGTAGCCTGGGACCTCCCTTGCTATAGTGGTGGTTAAACCTTGGTAAAAACCCAGAGGCCCATCCGTGCGGAGTACATTCTTCAAAACCGACCATACTGTGCTAGGTGAGAGGAAATGGATGGAGAAAAACATTGATTCATCCACAGCCAGATTAGGCAACATTTCTAGTGCAGCACATGCTATTTTTAACTCCAGAACACAGCACTCTTGCTAATCAGATGTTTATCAGGGCCTTAATTAATGGAACCTGTTGTGTTTGATTTTTTTGAAGGCCTCTGAAAGAGCTTAGAGGTTACTTTGAACCCTCCACCAAACATTGTCTTGTCAACACAACCATATTAAGTGTTCTACGTTAGCATAATTCGCTGTACTAAAATTGTGTAAACTCACAAATGTCAACACAAGATACACAACGAGTATGTCAGATAAGAAAAACAAATGTCTTTCCAAAACTCCTTTTATATATATATATATATATATATTCAATCCAAATGATCTAACAAGACAAAATATCAAGTTAATCACATCTTAGCTTCAAATGTCTGAGAAGTCTGTGCCCGTCTTAACCTGCCAGGCTCACCTCCTCTGGCCGCTTGCAATCTTCCCCAACGCCTCCATTTCATGCATGGCCTGCAGGCGACATTTCACCAGCTCAGTGGGGCACAGAGCCAGTGAGGAGAAGATGGAAGCCACAGAACCTGAACATGCCTTCTGAACGTCACTAGCACAGAAGGAAAAACAGGACCAGTGAGTAGTGTTTCTTTCCCAAAGCTTAGTCTCCCGTTTTCACAAAAAACTACTTTCACACTGCACAGAAATGGGAGACACTTGGATTTCTCAATGTGACTCACAAGAACTGTGCTTCAGAGACCGGGACCATTTTAAAAATAGTCCCTGAAGTATCAGCCAATTAAGCCGAGGATGGGTCATATGTTTATTGCAAACATATCATGGTCCATACTATAGTACACTGATACCCGCAGTGACTCTACAAGAACACACTCTGTGCTCAAGGATCATATTGCTTCATGGATATCAAGTTAACTGGTGAAACTTAAAGGGGAAGTTCACTCTTTTGACATACAGGCCTATTATAAGCCTTACCTCATCATTTGACGATGCCTTTGACTTTTTTTTTGTTTGTTTTGGGGTTTTCTCTCTCTCTCTCTCTCTCTCTCTCTCTTTTTTTTTTGCTATTTCTCACCACAAAACACTCATTTTCCTTGACGACCTAAAACATTCTCCACTGCAGTGATTTACTATGCCATTACAGTGGTGCCTGTGCTGTAAGAGAATTTCAAAGTTAGCGATTTTTTAAAATGTCAAACAGGTTTCCTACTCATGGGTTTTTGTATACAGAGTAATCTTGTTGATACCCTTCTCATTAGCTCTCACAGGAGGTGGGACGAAGCAGCATGATTTCCTATTGGTCTTTAAGACAGGAAGTACGGCTATTCTCTCTAGGACAGCCCACAACAGTCACACACTGGAATACTTTTAAAAATGTAAACACCAAAATATGGGTAAATACTGACCCACTGCTATAATGTGTAAGATCAGTTGTTTTGAAAGTTAATTACATGTATGCAAGTGTCAAAATCAGCCCATATATCATCAAGGGAGAACGTCCCCTTCAGACAAACGTGGGCATGAAGGTAACAGAAATTTTCAAGGCTAAGAAAAGGTATGACATCCACAGCTATAGACATGCTCAGCCCATGTCTACATGCTTTTGTTTGTTGACTCTGCTCACAATATATGGTCCACTGTTCACTTTCATTGTTTTAAAGTTTTAATAAGTTTCATGATTCCCGTGAGTTTAATTATAATGTTTACATTACAATTTAAAATTGTAAATTGTAATGTAACTTCAGTCTAGATGTGTAGATCTGTTCAGTCTAGAACAGTAAATTACAAGCAAATGGAAATTAGTAGACAAGTTACAAATTAAATGAGGCAAACATTTGTCTGTGTGTAAAATGAGGCAATGAGGCACTGTCATTGTTACAACACATATTAGCGTGAAACCAATTTCCAGAAGCTGTGTTTTGTTTTCCCTGAAATCAACTTTTGAATGTTTTGGTTCCATCACCACACCGATTCTCAAATGATCATATTCTTGTGTCTTGGCCATTGCAATGTTGAATAGTAATAGGTCTTTCAACAGATTCCTTCAAAATAAGTTTCTGTACGCCCCTCACCTGAGTTCCGTTCCTCTGTCTATTCCTAATACGAAGCGTACCACGTTCTGACAGAAGCCATAGCTCATAAATAACACTGCGTTCTCAGCGATGTTGGCTACCAGAGCGGGTGTGGTGCCCTGATATAAGCCACGTAGCCCCATTTGCTTATAGATGGACACAAAGCAGTGGACAAAGCCTCTGTACATAGAAGGGAATGTCTGCATCTTCACTTTGGCAGTGTCAAATGGCTGGCCACTAAACACACAGGCTGTGCCACCTACACACCCACACAGTGTGGAGAGAGAGAGAGAGAGAGAAAAAAAAGAGAGAGAAAGAGCTAGTGAGAGATTGAAAGAGAGATGAATGGGTATGAAATATCTCTACCTTCCCAGCCTCCTTGTCTGTTTCTAAAGACCACAACTCCTCCAAAGATCTTTTTTTTTACATATGGAAAACATTGGTGAGTGTTGTGAACATGACTTAAACATTCATTTGTAATTTAATCTATTAATTGTATGAGTAAGTACAAATTAAGCAAAGATAGCACAGTAGAAACACTGGTCCCACTTTGTGCAGCTGGTCACAATTTGTCTCAAGGTTTGATCAACGTGTCTGATGGATTCAAGTGGAAAATGTAAATATGTTGGTACCTATGGCTCCAGCTGAGAGGTCAACGATGGCTTGGACCACTTGGTTCGGAGCCATGATGAAGGAAACCCCTAAAAATGTTGCTGCCTGTCTAGCATACACAGGAGAGATTAATTCAGCACTGAATTCAACTTTAATCATCATGTTAATATGAAAACATAAATAGGGAGGAATTCAGAGCTAAATCACAAGAACAATATTTATATGACCATGCACCTCCTTTTTCCTTGTGAAAAGCAGAACGTGACGTGGAAAACCCTTGACTGATGTAGTGATTTCTTCTAAAGGGGGAAGTGAACTGACTCTTCTGTGGTGAGCAGGGTAGGTCAGAATTTACTTTGGTATTCCGCGAAAATTTTTATAAGCGCTGTAAAAATGCCAACATTTAAATTGGTGACCTCAAGCTCACATTGCCTTATATCATCAATGATTTGCACAGTAAAACACAATAATATTGTACTTACATGCACTGTATTAAGGAATCGAGATATAAGACATAACGTTTCCACATTGAAGTTGACATTTTCCTTTGTTCGGTAGTGATATCTGGCTATATCAAATTGCTGATAAAACCCGACAAAAATGTAAAATAACTTGTTCCATTCCTTTGTCAATTCAAAATGTACAACAGTGAGGCGCCAAACCAATGTTTGGACGGTGCGCGTATACTTCTTTATTTGGTTAACACTTAATGATACCTGCAGAGTGTGCGCATTGTAGGATTCGTGCTGTTGCAATAACTGTGAAAGATTTCAGAGAAGGAAGTGTGAAAGGGTGGCATGAACAGGTTGAAATCATGTCGAGTCACAGTCGTTTAGCTGATTTATTAAAATAGCCATTTCTCTCTACATTTGGACGAAAATGTTTCGAGCAATAAATAAAATCTGCATTATGAATGGGGGTGTCCAGTCTTCACGGTTTGACGCCAGGGACGCGGTGACCAATCGTTGCTTCCCTCTTCTCACAAATAGACTTAATTAGTAGGTCACTGTGTAATCCTGTTGTAATACGGAGCAGATTCCCTTGGTGGGTTAAGTTGGGTCTCCACCTAGGTCACCTATTTATGGCTCATACACGTGGTGCTAATGAGGAACTCTTAATCTTTGGCCCGATCATACGCACTTCCCGGTTATTGAGTTGAAATGTTTGATTAAGAAAACAACTTAGTTTTTTTCATACAGTGTGTTATCTCAATGTCGGGCATTGGTCTATATAATAAATTGCTTTGCACTTACCTGTCAGTAGAGGGTTCTAAATTCCGGTATTTATCTTGTCATCCCGTTGCAGAACGAGTACACGTGAGAAGAAACGTAAAAACAAAAGTATAGCGTTTAAGTGAAACGTAACGTTGTGGTATATAAGTTACTGTATCATAATTTTATACAGTCTCTGACGTGTCCTTATCGAGTCTCATCACAGCTTTTCTGGCAACAGCGTGTTGAGACTATCTAAATGCTACCAGTTCTTAAGGTCGCGTCACTTTTTTGATCGGTACATGGTCTCGACTGGGCAGGAGTGCTTAAGGAGATGAGAACCGTGTTCACTATAGTTACAGCATGCTAAAGAAATTGAGAGCAAAACTTGTGCAAGCAGTACTGACTATGCATGATTCCTTAGATCACGCATGTTTGAGAATGTAAACTTTTTGTCATCTGTGAGTGTACGTATCTGTATGCGCTGTCTTAAAAAAAACAACCCTGTGAGCTAAAGAAGTTAATGTAGGAGGTGTAAACGAACTGCCGGCACGTTCGTTGACATATTTATTACTTAACGGTTAGAGTCAAATTGACCACTGGGTGGCAGTATTGTCTTAAATTGCAAAAAGTATTGCCTTAAATTGTACACTCCTGCTTGCGCTGGTGTAACGCTTGAAGTCAGAAGTTGTGTACAACTTTTTCTTTTTCTTTTTCTTTCTTTCTTTCTTTCTATTCTTTTTTAGACAATGTATATTATCATATGTGTAGTACACGTTAAATTCCCATTTATAAAATTAATATGTGTATGCTGGTACTTTATGAGGCATATTAAACCTATTTGCAATCCATAATTTACATATATATATTGATTAAGGTGGACTGAAATAAGTATGACAGTTTTCCTTGATGTAAGAGGCTCAAAATATGCCATACAGCAGTACGACTTAAATACAGAAACAACAGTTCATATATGGGTGAGGGTATGAAAACTGTGTTAATATGAACATAACTATGTTACTCACTATGTCTAAGAATGAGTGACCTCTGAAAAGTTAGGTAAAATAACTGAATATATTCTCTCGCCATAAACTGAATAATATAACGAGCTTGACATGTCACTTGGCCATTTACTGTCCCACAGAGTGTACTATTCTATCATATCTGACGTGCGCCTCCAAAGAAAAGATCAATATTTTTGTTCAGTGATCGTCAGTAAGGTAGTTAGTTCAAAGCAACTGTGCTTCATCTCGTTTCATTTGGTCGTACACTCAGTCTTACACAGTTTCGACATTTCACTATTAAATTGTGCTTCTGGGTATTTACTCCTTTAATTACTTGGTAACTAACACGCTAGTTTTTAAACTAAAAACTTGTAAAGATCTGACTAGTAAATATGCGACGTTTTCCCCATTTGTAGTGCTACATAACAGCAGCAACAAAAGTGGTTCCAGCCGCCTTGCGTTTTAAAAAAAAAAAAATAATAATAAAAAAACATGTTTTGAAATTTAATTTAAAGAATGTCCGTACGGGAAATAAACAACTAATGTCCCTAACAACTAAATGTTCTCACAAAAATGCTACTCTGAAAATGTATGTTTACCAGCCGCGGATTAAGGAAAACATTGCCCTGTTTCACTTTCGAAAGCTTCAGTCATTGGCGGTTGGTAGTTGTCACTCAAGTATGGGAGGTGTCAGCTGACATATGATAGTTCCAGTAACACCACCTCAGTTCAGCATAGACAGTCAACTAGCAGTACAAGTGACAGGCGCGGTACGAACGGAATACTACTAAGACCGGATTGCAAAACTAGACCACAACTTCATATTAAGCCGAATACACGTTTCCGTCATCAGTTATCCTAAATTCACGCTTTGTCTCTTCTCGGTTTGTTCGCTCTGAAAGTTTAACTCATGTAGGTTAATATTTTTCCGACATACTCTTTTCCCTCGCTGTTTATTTAGTTTATGTCACGTTGCTATTGCGCATGAGTAACTTTTTCGATACAAATTCTATGTGACATTTGGACCGCTCTGCGAATTGCTGGTACAATGGCCGAAGCAGCCCAGCAACAACTGGTAGAAATCGATCCGGATTTCGAGCCACTTTCACGGCCCCGTTCATGTACGTGGCCATTGCCGAGACCGGAGTTCACGAACCCGGCCGACTCCAACACATCCTCCCCGGCTCAGTCGGTCAAGCAGGAACCGACGAATAATACAGACTTTATAAACAGTCTCAGCCTTTTGGAGGAAAATGAGGACTACACAGAGGAGAAACCTGTTATCTTGTGCAACGAGTTTCAGTGTCAGGAGAACTGTATCCACCAACAGACACAGCAGCACCAGCAACAGCAGCAGCAACAGCTCCCGAACTCCCAGCTAGCGCACCAGCAACAGGTGCCCTTACTGTCGTCCCCGGTCGGCTCAACCTCCTCTGTGGCGGCCGCTGCAGCCGCAGCTGCCCAGCGTAAGAGTAGCTCGTCCCGCCGTAATGCATGGGGAAATATGTCATATGCGGACCTCATCACAAAGGCAATTGAAAGTTCTCCTGAAAAACGCCTCACCTTGTCACAGATATACGACTGGATGGTGAAAAGCGTCCCTTATTTCAAGGACAAAGGGGACAGTAACAGCTCTGCTGGCTGGAAGGTATTTATTCTATTGTCACGGTAACACACATGCTACATATGACCATTATCATTGCACCACCAGCGCTTGCTGTATCCTACAAAGAAGAAGTGCTAAAAACTTATTTATGTATTCAGTTTAGCATATACACTTCGCAAATGCTCAACATTATTAAATTGTCAGATTATTTTATGATCTTAAACATGTAGTTCAGTGTATCATATATTGCTTGACGTCACGGGACTGTCAATGTTGCCACTCATTGTTCTGCAGCAGAGCACCGGTTTCTCATTATTTGTGGCACATGGTAAATTTGAGTGGAGACAACAGGTCAGTTGCTACCATGACCGTTAACAGTCATCTGACTGTCAGAGTAATGCCTGAAATGAGGGGTCTGCTGACCAGAAGACTGTTGGATATTTACATATATAGGTTAGATGTGCGCGCGTGCGTTCGTGCGTGTGTGTGTGTGTGTGTGAGAGAGAGAGAGAGTGTGTGTGCGCGAACGCGCGCGTTTGTATGATGATTATTTGCTTCACTCCCAATAACACAATCAAGTTTAAATTGTGTCTGTCATGACCTCGTTTGTCCTGATTTTTGCATTGAGTGTACATTTTAAGTGCACAAAAAGGGCCTAACAACCAGAGAAACAAGAAAACAATCATTGCGATATCCATGGAAACCACTTGGCAAGGTGGGACTGAAGTTATGTTGTTAGGTGTAGTGCTTTGTCATCCTATTACAAATATACCAAGGATTAAGTGTCTGCGCTCGTGTGTTGTTTGCCAAGTACGTAAGCAGTCGTATTCATTGTGGAACTATTCCGCGTATTGATAGATTGTTAAGGCTTTGATCACACATTCCATCGTAGCAAAGTATTTTGGATCTGTGTTATGGAGACATCAGGCCAGTGAGAGTTAAACATTTATATTCTCTGAGATGGAGGGACATTTTTCATCTCAACTCTGTACTACTATGACAAACAGTTCTTGGTAATGGTGAGGGAAGTGGTTAAGGAACTATCTAGCATGTATTTTCCCACAATTTTTTAAAGCACGTTTCTAGAGATGTGGGCAATTTGAATGTTTTCCGCAGACGGTGTTGCGATTTTGAAGATGATAACAGTTATTGAGTTCTTCAGAAGTTGTGTTTTTGTCCAATTCATTGACTGATCTTCATTTGTTACCGACTCTGAGTCATAGTAATGTAGGAGGGTTTTTTTTTTTTCTCTATTGGCCTCCTTGTCTGTTATAAAAGGAGCGACTTGCAAGAACAGGTTATTGTGACAAACAGTCAGACACTACATGATCTTAACTTTGACCTCAAAACACCTTCTCCAGTTCTTCAGTCGTAGATCATTGACAGTGAGATGGCTCGTAAACAGAGGATTAAGAACAGTGAGACACACTGGGCTAAAAGTAATGCCTGCAGTTTATCTGGACAGAGTTCCATAAACACTGTTGTACTTACTGCCCTAATGGTTTTTAGTTATGTTTTAACATGTGTTTAACATTTTCAGGTGTTTGAGCTGTTTTGAACAGAAATGATTGTGTTATTTTACTGTGCCGTTCGCCTCTGTTTTATTTTTGCTGGCAGGTCTATTTATCTGATGGCCATTGAGGTGGAATAAATTATGTGAGTAGCGGTTCAGTCAGCTTCTGCAAGGGGGAACTGGCTGCTCTACGGGCACAGTGCCCACCCTAGATAGTGCAGCGTTCTTATTGGCCCAGGCTGGTAGGGGGTGTGTTGAGGGAACTGTGGGAAAGCAGAATGCCATTCACCACTCCTCGCTCGGTTATTCATAGATCTCCTCCTGCTAAACTGGGATAGCTCTTTTGAGCCCCCTTTGTGGAGGCGTCTTGTCACCGTTCGTAAATTGAAGGGAGAAGTGGAGGGAGGAGGAGGAGGAGGAGGAGGAGGAGGTGGACCGGGTGGCAAGCACTTTATAATGGGGCATCTTTTTAGCACATGAAAGAAAGAAAGAAGAAGCCCCAAAAGCGTTGGTCCCTGAGCATTAAGCGTACACCGTGAGAAGAGCGGAATCTTTGATAGACTTGTTTTCTCAAGAGCGCTCAGCCTTCCTTGCTGATCATGCAAAGTGATCAGAGCTTGGTGCAGTGTGACTCTGTTGAAATTGCTATCAGACGTCAGTCCATAAACTGAAGTATAAACTAACTGTGTAAAAAGATGACTTATCAGCTAGGGGCGCTATTTTAAAAATGTCGCACCTCCGCAAAAACGGCCCTGCACAGTCTGACCAATGAAAGCTGTCACATACGTGGAATTTTACCAATTATAAATTACACCTATGGTTGCTGATTCCAGATGTTAACAGCTAGGTGATATGTGGGCTGTCAAACTAAGGACAACATATCATATCAGTCATTTTGTGGTATTGGCTTAAACACAAGTAGATTTGTTGGCAGTCCTTCATAAGCAAAATATTACTTAAACATTGTGTTTTGTTGATTAGCTCAACAATTAGCAGCAATTTTAGTAAAATAAGTGCATGGCTGTGTATATAGAGCCTGTTCTATTTCATGAATCTTCCAATCTCTTAAATATTATCTGAAGGTATTTCAGACCGCATTTTACGAGATCCAAATTTACTACGTTGAAAAAAAATGAATTGGAACAGAAACGTTATGACGTACTTCTTAGCATTCTCATTATTTTGCATTACAACTCACAGCACCTTACTGTTTGGCTTCAGCTATGGTAAACAGAGCAATACTGGTTGTTTATGGAACGTAGTAAGCCAGGTCGTGCCCTCCCCTGGCCGCCTCTTTGTGCTGTGTGTGTGAGGTGAGTCACGATACTCCTCACAGCTGGAAGCTACTCTGTTTTCAGCTCTTGCGTACTGAAGAAAGAGCCTGAGATTGGCTTACCCCAACAGACCTATTGCTTTCACGGTTGGAGAACCTCAGGAGACAATAGACCTGGAGTTTACTCTCATTCCCTGAGATGATTATGTTTGTCTGCATTATCTCAGAATAGCTGGACATAATTAACGCCTGTTTATTAAAAAAGTCCACTTTGGGGCCTCTTTTGGGGCTTATGTTTACATATTGATGGGCCCCTGATTTCTGCCTAGGTGTAGCTCGTGCATTGTGGTTGTGGTTTCAATTATAGCTCACGGTGTATTTTTGTCTGACAAGCGATGACCCGAGTTCATGTGGCGTGTTTGTAAATCAAAAGGTTACACGTGAGAACAAGTAATAGCATATTTCAACACACCAACACAAGCATTCGCTTTGGTCGTGCAAGTACGCAGTTGTCACAAAAAAGTCTGTCCTTTCAAACGTGTTTCCACAACATGAACGTCAGTCTCCCAGTGCAAATATTTGATGCACTGGATGGACACCAATCGGTGTTGTGGTCTTTGATGTTCTTTATTGATTTTCCTGTCCTGTAGTACGTCATGTCTTGTACCTTCAATGCGAGCCAGCTCTGGAAAACAGGTAGCAAAATACACAGAAATATTACCGTGAGGAAAATAAAGCCATACAGTGTTTATCAGCCCACCTGTAACTGATATGTCATTAATACTTAAAGATACTGGGTAATCTCCACGTCCAAGGTTTTGTGAACTGTGATTCAATGGCATCTAGAAATTGTACACAGTACGCGCAGTACAAAGTTTTTGGGTTTTTTACATACTGCATTCGCAGTTTCTGAGAAATACCACGAGAGAAAGAGAAGTGTGTGTCCTTCAACTTTTGTGCCATTCTTTCTATCCCCTGGTGACCTTGCAAATTTGCTTTTCTTTGCAGGCAACAATGGTCGATTCTTTGAAGAGCAGGGTAGTCCTCTTTGAGCCGTGCGTACTCTGCTCTCATGTTCTCGGGAATATTCTATAGTAGGTTTTAGAGATGGCATCAGACAAATCAATTTGTGTCTCACACATGAAACTGTCACAGGGCAAAAAACGACACACAGCCCTCAGCTCCACAACATGAAGGACGGCTATGTTTTTCAGAACGAGCCCCCACACTGCAGCCCCTCCACCCCCACCCCCAACCCCAATCTCCGTCCGCCAGTCCGTCCGCCCGCGCCTTCCCCTCCTTATTTCCTGGCAACAGCTCTCCTCCACCGCCGGTTTGTGCGTTCGCATGGAGCGTCGTACTTAGCAAAAATATGACTGGGCATAAACATCAGCAGAGCTGCGTATTTTAACCATCGCAGGCTTTCACGAGGAAGAAAAGCTGAGGCGTTGGAACTCTTCTCGCTGCTATGGCTTCGGGCTGCCTTTAAGTTACATTTACTTGAGTTCAGTTAAGTTGACAGTTATTAACAGTTGCATAACGGAACATTTACTGGAATCTCAGTGCCGCGGGCCAAAGTCTGGTGCCACTTGTTAGTCAGCAGAACTTTGTGGCGCGGTGTCAAAGAGATGAGGGGCGCCTTTGCCCCCTTCGGAGAACCCGAGCCGGATTACTTAACCCGTCTCTGACAGACTGACAGAGCCGGCGGCAGGAGGGCATTCCTCCAAAGACCCCTGTTCCTTTTATTTTTGTATTATTTCTTTTTCTTTTTTTTTTTAACGTCTTTTCATTTTCCCCTCACCTAACCACTCCTCTAGGGATTGGATATCGTCTTACTTTTGATTCTCCTCGCTGTTCATCTGACACCTTGTTTTGGTGAATGTTTGATGTGCTGAATCACTATTCCTGGCATGCAAGAGGTAGCAGTCCTGAAAAGCAGATGTGTGAGTGCCTGAATGGATGTGTCTCCATGTGTGTGTGTGTGTGTGTGTGTGTATGTGTGTGCGTGCGCGCGAGTGCATGTGTGAGCTTTTTGTGAGAAAGAGGGAGCTTTATCTGTGTTGCTTTCTGAAAGAGAACATTGTTAGCTATCAAAGCCTCCACAAAGCCACTTGGTTTTCTCACCAAAGAAAACTTTATGAAATCAATTTAGATTAACTCACATTTCAGTTTAACTCGTGTACTGTCAGAAATACAGATGAAAGTGTAAATGCCCCATCTCGGCAAATTCTCATTGTATAACTACCTACTGCTTTTCATTTCTGCTTCACTCTGACACTTTATTTACTTTTTTTTAGCCCTGCTGCTAGCTGAAAGAGAGCTAGGAGAATGTCTTTGTGCTTGCTGTTCAGACTAAACATTTGCCTGACAAAGAACAGTAAAAAAAAAAAAAAAAGAAAAAACAGTTGGAGATGATTTTAGGTTGTTAGCAAGGCAAGTGACTTCCCTACATTTTTTTTTTTATAGTTCTATTAGGTAATACTGTACATTTTCATCTGTCTAGGGTTGTTTGGCCAACCCGCCTGGGAGGTCGCTAACTTTCACTTTGATTTTGTTTACCAAACGAGAGACGTATTTATAGGTCGGCCCAAAGGAGAAGTACCGTAACTCAAGCTACAAGTTACATACTGATCCAAGTTCTCATACTGTGATGTAAGATCTGCTGGGGTCAAATTGTTCCAAGTAGAGCAGGCAAGTGCGGAGCAGACCTGTTAAAAGCATGCACAGAATGCCAGGCCAGGGGGCCCCCAGTGGTTAAAACGGACAGCTCGGGGCACAGAAAATCGAATGGAGCCTTGACATAGTTCCCCGGTGGTCCCTGTGTCCGTCTGTCTGCACCTGTCTGACCGTCTGGGGCGGTGTAATAGAGCGATACGCTCTTAACAGGACGGGATACACGGCCATGTTTCAGCGTCCCGCGGCTGGCTGTGGACCAGGGAACGGAGCGTGGAATTCAGCGTCGCGGGGATTCTGAGAACGAAGGGGTAACGGTACAGCACCGGGCTGCCGCGGAGATTGTGAAATTCAGAGCGTGGTAAACATACGCTCGAAGCCAACGCTCCAGAATAAAGATTGTGATGTGAAGATGTTAGCCTGGGCAGGCATTTTGAGGAAGAGTCATTTTTCTCTGATAAGGCCATTGTAAACAAGGTATATAAATGAGGCCTGTTTTGCTGATAGTATGCCAGCCAGTGCTCCTAAATGTCTCCTAATTCTTACTTTTAATTATATCAGAGAATCACCTCTCACTGTATGAAGTCTTGAAACTGTTACTTGCATAATGAAATAACTGGTATTTTTTCATTGGCACAACTGGCATAGTCCATTAGCATCGCGACCCAGCAAGCGCACCTCGTTCTGTTTTTCTTTCGCTCTTTCTTTGGTTTAGGAATAGCCTGTGGCTGAGGATAGACATGTTGGTCCATTTAAAAAGCAAATGGTCCTGAAGAATGACTCAAGAGTGAGTCATTACGTTGTTTTGTCTGCTGGAGTAGCAAAAGCCAGGCTGTAGTGGATTTGGTGTTTGGAAATTGACATGGCTTTTCTCATAGGCAGGGCTTGGGTTTGGAGTAGTGGGGTTTGTTTTCAAGGAGAAGCTCCGCCTCTCGAATTCTGGCTTCATTCTAGCCTAAGCCCAGGAAAGATATATTCAGACCTGCCTCTGTTTTTTTTTTTTTTTGTTTGTTTTGTTTTAAACAAGATTTTAGTAATATGTAATTTCAGACGGATTTGTGGGCTAAAATGACATGTTTATGTGACAATATTTTACTGTGTTGGGACAAATTGTTCATTGTGAAATATATTAATCACTTAATTAAATTATGACTGCTGTGTCTGTGTGTGTGTATGTGTGTGTGTGTGTGTGTGTGTGTGTGTGTGTGTGAATGCTTGAGTAAAGTGTGGAACTTAGTTTTATGGGCCAGTTTTTTTGCCATCATCACAAACCACAGGCATAAACCTCTCCACATTGTTGTGCAACTGCCCTACAGCAATTATGTACGGTGCCTGTCAGACCAGCACAGCATTATGACACGTAAAAACAGACAGCATGACTCCTCTCTCTCTCTCTCTCTCACACACACACACACACACACACACGTAACAGTGCCAGCACCACAAGCAGGACAGCGAGTGAACACATACCATACCATTGGGTGACTGGCCCTTGTTCATAGCTAGACCAGCAGAACTTTAACGTCCACAGCAGAAAAACACATGCGCTCAGGCTAGGTTTAATACTCGGCACACGCCATGGGAATCACTTTGACATCTTTTAAATATCTGTCTGCCCTTCTCTCTCTCTCTCTCTCTCTCTCTCTCTCTCTCTCTCTCTCTCTCTCTCCCTCCCTCTACGTGCCTTTGTTTGTGTGAGAGGGAAAGACGGTGTAACCAGGGGTCAGAGCGTCAGATGTGGCTCGACTGTAGCCTGTTTTTCTCCGGTTCTTTGTGGACGGTGAATTCCTTGATGAGGCACAGGCAGTCGAGCAGATTAAACGTGTGCCCACACGCACCTTCATTTTTCTCTCAATGAATCATTCACGTTGTGGAGCGGCCGACTCACCGGGGCAGAGCGAGAGAGAGAGAGAAATCGACTACTCACGCTTTGTTTTCATGTTGTCACGACTTGATTTCACAACTCCACTCACTTTCTAAGACACAATCTAAATTTAACCGAAGATTTGGAATATCTACAGTGTAATCTGAACACACGTGTAAAGCTGTTATAAAAATGACATTTTGTTCTACTTGAAACTTAGTTGCTGATTTTTAGAGGGGAAAAAAAAAATCATTAACTTAAACTTGGTGGGAATTTGACCAACTCGCTGCTTAAGGTTATATCAAACTAATTCATAGAGGAGCGCAGAGTCTTGTAGAAATAGAGAAATTAAAACAGACCAGGCTGCTGTATTCTTTGCTACACAGGATATGTTTTAAGGTAACGTGAGGTCATCACGCCTGGTGTATCTAAATCAGTTTCATTATTCATATGATAAACATAAATTCAAATTCATGTCAGCGCTCACAGGAGAGTTGGTCTTTTGAAGGCTGCATGTAGGTATGAAACTGTATGCTGATGATGTCATCACTCGAGTTGGTGGGGGGGCTACGAAGCTGACACAAGTAGGATGTTTAACTTCCTCTCATCCACCGTTTTTCTATCCTTCCATCTTTAGACCTCTTCCCCCTTCCTCATTCCTGTTTCCCATATCACTCTGTCGGAATGTGCTGGCAAAGTCAGGGAGGAATTTGCATGCTGGAATTTGGGCTTGATTGTTAGCCAAGAGGGCATACACTCAACACACAGTTTACAGAAAAGTTAAGATCCCTAATCTAATCTGAACCTTATAATGAGTGAATCTCACAGTGCTGACAGACCTAATCCACGGCCCTCTCAGGCTAAAAAGCAGTGATGATATTTTATTATCGAAACTTGACCCCCCGTACGGTTTTAGCTTACACGTAACTCATATTAGTCTACCTGACCCACATATACGGTTTCCAGAGGTGAAATGATTTCATTCGAACTTGAACCGTTAAGTATCAACACTAAATACCAGACTTTCCTTCATTTGTCAGTGAAAAGTGAACTGAACATTAAACAAATGAAGACACAAGCCCCTTGCTTTGTTTGTCCTTTGTTAAGTCTTACTCTCACTTCCCTTTGCTGCACTGATGAGTAATATTTCTCTGTCTAAAAACCTGACCACAGAAAAGGGACCATTCCCAGTCCTCGTACGGTAATGCCGGGAAACCCGTCAGAGAGCCGCACATCCTTGTAACTTAATGCATGTGTCTAGGTCTTGGGTTAGGGCGTGTAGCAGAAACTGACTCACAGACCAGCTCATGGTTAACACGCACTGTGTGTGTGTGTGCCCCTGGTGACATTTATAATTACAAAAAGCAGACTTACCTGTTTTACTCTGACGACAATAGCATAATGAGAGTGTTCATCACTGTCATTAAGTGCCCTATGACGTTTACTGGGTGACAAAGCCTAGCGTGAGATTTGAGGAAACGATTGCGTTGCGCCAGAGCGTTTACTTTCTTCACTACGTATTGATCCTGTGTCAGTCTTTTTGGCCTTCTGAACCGCCATTGCAACACCAGGAAGCCTTGATACGCACACTGTATCATATGACGTAATAATTGTTTTTTTCATGTTGGGCCACTATGTGTAGACTGGCTTCTGAGGTCCTAATGTTAAATAAATGATGTTATTTTAGTTATCACGAGCACCATTTCAGACCAGAACTCCTCAGCCGATGATGATGATGTTTATACAACATACAATGTGTCACTGATCCCAGAATGCTCTGTGTCTATATGATAGGTGGAGATTGATTGCACGTGAATTAGCTTAATTAATACAGAATTGTTAGTTTATTCAACAGTTCAGTTGTTCCGAGAAATGATTAGTCAAGAGAAATTCGTCGATGAATTGGTTCAGTTTTCTTTATACCCCAATGAAAAGGGATTGTATGCATTTGGGCTTCATACTGAAGTGGCTTACAGTTGAGATGTAACTCATTTCTTACAGCTACACTGACTAGATGTCTTGAATAAAATCCCTGCTTCCTTATGGGCTAGCGTGTTGCTAGTTTTAACATGACCAAGGACAGAAGCTTGTCAGCCAACGCTAGGGCACTGCACTGTACTTGTAACACATAACAGAGGAGCTGTAGACAGGTCCTTCCTGCCCCACCTTCCCACACAGACATGAGCCACTGTATCAGTCACACACTGGACCTTTATCCAGAGCAGTGCCCAAACCAGCACAGTGGAGTTACTCTCTGACCTCCTGTCGTACTCCAAAATATCTTCCCTTGAGCCACAAACCTAGCTCTGTGCGCTCACTGAAGCTGTCTGTGTAGCCCAAGGCCATGCACACATGAGCTAATGTGGTCGAAATGGGAGTGTGTAAGTGGTAAGTTTACGGCTAATTCACCAGAAAAAGCTCAGCTAATTGGCGAGCACTGGTACGGGGGTGGGGGGGGGGGGGGGGGTCACAAACGAGGGCGCAGAGGTAAATGTGAAATCGACGGGTTTGAAAAGGTTTCACGTCTAGATTCTTCAAATTACCTTAAATGTGAAACGCTGTCGTAGCATCACAGAGGTAGGTCACATCGGTCAAATGAGGCATATGACATTTTGAAAAATTTTAAAATAAGATAAATCCTTTTTTTTTTTTTCTTACAACACAAACGACATTTGCCGTCGTAAGTTTTTTTGGTAAGTGCACATTAGCATATTTTTCAGTACTGACGCACACCTAGCGTTCTACTGTACTCACTTGGAGGATGTAAAGTGTCTGTGGTTGATTAACCACACCCCCCCCCCACCCCCCCACCCCCGTGCAACTGAGATTACAGAAGCTTTGTTTTAATACCAACTAATTATGTCCATCTCACTGGACTGTGTCTTCTTTCTGTGGCAGCAGGTGTACGCATCTTCCACTGCCACCAGAAAGGTCATAGGGAGGCGTTTCCTGTCACAGGAGGATCATGGGCAACCCGCAGAGAAAAGCAGCGTGCTAGTAGCCCTGTTTCAGTTTCCTTTAGAGGCAGCAGTGCCTGGCCCCGTTCGATCTCTCAGTTTGATTCAGTTCTTGCTTTTGTACTGACGTCGTTCACTCTCACTCATCTCTCTGAAGCCAAACCACGTACTCGGCATGTGAGAGAATTCGTGTTTTGGCCTTGCTGTATCAGTTCAGATCAGTACTTGAAGTATGTTTGCATGGATAAACGAGTACATTTGTCAGCTAAGTAAGGGAAGAAGACTTTTTTTGTTTGTTTTGTTTTGTTTGTTTTTTTTCTTTTTCCACAAAAGCGCAGGCATGATTAATAATGTCAGTTTTCCGTGAGAGCCGCGGTAACTCCGGCTTAGAGGAAATGACTTTAAAGAAGGGCTCCTCTTTAACATGCAATGCAGCTAGAACTTGACTGAACTGTACTTTAAAAAAAAAAAAAAGAAAAAATGAGCTGTCCAAGGATGTAGCTCTTTAGAAATCATTGTGGCCGAGAAGGGGGGAAAAAATGAGTTCGTAAGAGGGTTTCCTTTTTTTTTTTTTTTTCATCCTTTTCCTTTTGTTTTTCTCGGTCAGACTGGTGCGTTTTGATTAGGAAACTTTAGCTCAGATAGTCAACATTGCTTGCCCTTACAGGGCTAGTGTCTCCAGTGGTGTTTTTTTTTTTTTTTTTCTCGTATGGAGCACTGAGACTTCGGCAGGATTAGTATCAGTAAAGGCCAGTACTTCCTGAGCTGATACAATGAAGGAGGAAATCTGTTAATGGTGCTGAGCTGCTTTGCTCTGCTCTTTTCACCCTCCTGTGCTTCTCCGCCACATTCGGAGGTGTCGATGAGTGCATGTTTCTTCTCCCCCGACTCCTGTTCTCACTCCACACGGTATTAAAGTGTGTGTGTGTGTGTGTGTGTGTGTGTGTGCATACGCTCGTCCTGAAAAATAGCGGTTAATCCATTGGCGGAAAGTCCTGTATTAGTCTGCTAAGTTAAGATAACTCAGGGAGTCTGTCAAGCTTATGTACACAACAGTCTTTTTCCAGACATGAGAGAAGATGAGAGCTTGTTGCCAAAAGGGTTTCAGTTAAGATGAGTTGGCTTTATGTCTTCGTGCCCCATCCCAGGCTCCCTCTCTCTCTCTCTCTCTCTCTCTCTCTCTCTCTCGCGCTCTCTCATCTGCTGGTCTAATCAAAATTCAGAAATTAACGAGGATCCAACCATTCACACGCAGCGAAACTTGGATGAGAAACTTGGATGAGAGATACGATTCTTTAAAGGCTCGCTCTGATTCTCGGTATTCACTTTAGTTTGGACACTGGGGGAATGGTCAGTCACAGTTTTATTTCATTTATTTATTTATTTCTTTTATGTTGCAACAAATTGGCACCCTCGTCTCACTCTGCCTTAAAATGGCATGAGCTAGAGTGTATTTTGAGGACAGAGGGTTGACATGAGCGTTTAGTGGAGCTGCTTCTTCCAGGAAGTCAGTCCTGGCCCTGGCAGATCAACCCCCCCACCCCCCCCCCCCTCCCTCCGCCCCCCCCTTCACATAAAGAGCAAATTGGATTGAGGAGCTCCACACAGAGAGCTCTGTCTGCGGGCCTCTCCTCTCCTTTCGCCCTTCTCCCAAATTCAATTACGGCAAGCTGACGTCAGCGCCGTGACAAAGGGACCCTTTTGTGACTGCTGTCCGCCGCAGCGTGAGTGCATGATCAGCTGGGCACGGCTCTGTTTGTCTCATTTGGCGTGGACAAGATGTGGAACGAGAAGAAGAGCAAGAGAGGTATGAGACAGAAGAGAGACAACGTACATTCATTACTGTTGCGCGTAACACATTTGGAGCCTCCGATACTATCGATATCGTCAGATACCGAGCCACCGACTTTCCCCTCACAGAACTATTTTTTTTTTGTGACCAGAAGGAAATATGGAAATATGTTGGGTTTTTTTTCTTTTTGGTAAGGGCAAATATTTCGACGACTGAGAAAGTTTGTGTTTGGTCGTTATTTTAAAACACTTACAGTCTTAAAACTCATGGTGGTTACTTTATTTTGAAGCTCACGTTAGTCGAAAAGTTTCACCTTTTTTTTTTTCGTTTTTTTTTTTTTTTTTTTTTTGAATGAATCGCAAAGCCTGCCCGCTGTTCGGGCTTTTCCTCGTGACCCACGTAGTTTCCCTGGCTCCCATTTTCTTGGCAACAGATTCGTCGCCAGGGACTTCGGAACCTTAATGACAATTGTCGTTTCCGTCTTTGCCAGCGGTTTTAATGAAACTAGCCATGTAAATATGACAGGACGCCAGAGGCTTTATATTTGCCCATCCGTTGCTCTTCCGAAGCCTTTTTACACTCTCCGTTTTATTGACTTTGTAAAGTAGGCCAGCATGTGCTGCCGTGATTGTCTCCCATTCACGTAGATAACTTATCAAGAAGCAAACAACAGGAGATCAACACAGACCTGGGTGTAGCCATTGTCTCCACTTAGTAATACACCTTTACGGTCATTAGCCGTTTTCTTGCGGCCTATACGTTTAATTTACATTAGGTTGTTCCGTGTGAACTGTCCACACTTGGCTCCACCCATTTCAATGAGCAGGTGACAGTATTAGAGTAAATGGAATGTGTTTGGTCTTTTTTTTATCAGGCTCAAAAGAGTGAAGATCCATATTGTGGTCTGAGCCCCGTCTAACTGATTAGATGTATTGAGTTCAGTGGCATTACTGTAGGCTGCCTCTCAGACAGAACCTCAGGTTGACCTGATCCTGATAAGAGAGAGTGTTGTGATCCTATGAGTGAAGGCCAGACGGACAATGGCTCAGAGCTCAAATCTCTGTTTAACCCAGTGTCTCCGTAGCATCGCTTACAATTTAAAAAACAATGCCTTTCAGACCGCACGCGCTGTCAGTTTATAGTTTAATTAATAATTTTAGTACAGGATATTAAACAATACTTCATAAATGTTAAAGTTGGATGTTTAGACATTGAAGAGTACATCTGTACACCTGTGGGGTGTTCAAATGGAGTCCCTTTTTGGTTATCTTAGTTTTGAACTGACTGAGTGTATTAAGGTGGATGGTGAACAGTTAGTCTCCTCTTTAGGCTGAGCGCTGGCTTAAGCACTGAGCAGATCTCTTCCTGTCTGAAGGCCAGCGCCACTACCACCAAATGTGCACTCGTCGCAAGCAACAGGAAGTGAACGGCAGGAAGTGGTATGCACAATTTATGTGCCACGATGTGCAAATCAAGGAGCAGATCATTTCCATATCAGATGTTTTTTTGTTTTGTTTTGTTTTGTTCTTTAATACCCGCTACCCCCATCCAGCGCGTTGCTCTATAACAAGATTCTCAGCCAGTCTTGATCGCTGCGCTCCTTGTGTGTGTGTATGTGCGCGTGCGTGTGCGTGCGTGTGTGTGCGTGTGTGTGCGCGCGTGCGTGCGTGTGCGTGTGCGTGTGCGTGCGTGCGTGCGTGTGCGTGCGTGCGTGCGTGCGTGTGTAGTAGTAGTAGTGGTGTTAGTAGCAGGAATAGACGTAATAGCCGTTGTAGACAGAATGTCAGTGAATGTGTGTAGCCATCATGCTGAGAACTGTACCTGTAGTGGCTTCTTATCTCTTTCAGTCTAAGTAAGCTGTCTGCCCTATGCCCAAAACATACACTAACCCCAGGAGACACTTTTCAACTTCACTTTTCACTTTTCAATATTACAGCAAAAGCTATCGACTTTGTCTGATGCACTCTTTCGTGTAACCATGTTCGCTCTTGGCCTTCTTCGAGATAAAGTCAGTCAAGCTATAAAAACGTCAAGCGCAACGATTTTAGGGGTTTCAATTTTTATGGTGCCAGCTCAGGGAATTCCCTGCTGCATTCTTGGTCTCCTTTGTAAAAAAAAAAAAAAAAAAAACCTAAGGTTGCATAAGAACAATTACTCGATTTGGTTCTCAGCTGACTGACAAACAGATCTATTCATGGCTTTGTCTCATTGGCCAACATATCTATGTTAGACGGCTCATCAGGTTATCTGTTAAGAGAATTAACATTTTTGTCTTGAGAACATTTACCCAATGAAACTGCAACTTCTGCTGAGTACATAGTTTGCTTTCTGAAGAAGGACCTTTTTTTTTTTTCTGCTGCCTGCAAAGGGCAATGACTTTCATTTCTCCAATGACGTAAACTACGTCACATCTGCTCATATTACGCAAAAGAAATTTTTTTAAAAATAGCCGGTCCCAGTTCAAGAAAGCAATTGGGTAGAATATGATTCCATCTTCCAAATTAGCAAAACGGTTTCATGTTCAGGCCCCCACCATGAGCTGCAAATTTAAAGATTCTGGTAATTGCAGGTTATTTTCTTAATGTGTTTGTTTTTTTTGTTTGTTTTGTTTTTTGGAATGCATGTAAACAAGCAACAAGTTGTTAAGAGCTGCTCTTTTCTCTGTTGAGTATTGTTTCAGTTTACAGAGCTAAAAAACAAAAAAAAACAAACATTTCCTATTGGATAGAGTGTAGACGAAGTTTTGTTGGTGCTGTGACTATGATCAGCACCTGTGTAAATGCTCACTGAATCAGTTTGGGACGAAAGAAGAGCAGGTGCAGAAAGAAGACTGGAAATATTTTAGATCCTCTGCTTTGTGTAACAATAGCTACATTCCTTACAGTGAGTCTGCTCCCCTCACTACATTAACACTGTAGTGTGTGTGTCTGTGTCTGTGTCTGTGTGTCTGTGTCCTTTTACCTGACGCTGTCTCGGGCTGGGTTCTAAGCTATATTTAATGTGTGCACATGTGTGTGTGTGTGTGTGTGTGTGCGCGCGTTACTGTGACACTGCTGTTGAGCGAGTGATGGAGTAATGACAGGTCTGGTATGTTAGTCTCCAGTTAACCACAGCACCTTAGCAGCCTCCCCCAGAGTTAACGCACATCTCCCGCTCCAGACATGACCCGACACGAGCCTGCCGTTCTCAACCACAGACTGAGGATTCCTGTCTGGTACTGCGGTGTTCTCTTCCAGCCTGAGATGTTCACTTTACAGTCAGCCCTGAAGCTTGTAAAAGGACGCGGAGCTGTTTTCTTTGGGGACTTTACCTTTTAACATGTGTCATTCTTCCTGCTCCCCCCCCCCCCCTACACAGGTGTCACATGCTTAACCAGTTCTTTCAGTTCGTCTAGGAGCAGCTCTGTGAAAACTCAAAACGACTTTGAAGCTGCAGAGTTACGGTTCTATCTGTCGACCGTAATTGTGTACCGTTCTGAATCAACCCCGACGCCTTAAAAGATCAAGCGCATGGCAGAGACCGTCTCCTTACTTTCATCTAATTCTCGTTCCGCTGCACTAGTTTCACATGTGGTCCGGATTGACTCAAACTGGCCCCAAACTCCTCTCTTCCTGGGGACTTTCTTTCTTTTTTTTTTTTTTCTTTTTTTTTTTTTTATGGAGGCCGACGTGACATTTAGGTTAATTTGAAGAAGTCAGAGAGTCAGGCAAGTTTAGCGGCCAAGTCTTTTGTAGAGGCTGATCGCAAAAAAGGGCTCTCTCCTAGGTAGAGAATTCCTCCCAGCTGAGTTCAGGCGGGGAGAAGAGAGAGAGAGAGAGAGAGAGAGAGAGAGAGAGAGAGAGAGAGAGAGAGAGAGAGGCGGAGGCTGAGGAACACTGTGGTCTTTCAGGCTGCGTGCAGGGAGACTGCACACTGTGTCCTTGGCTATGCGCTGCCCCAAACACATGACCCCCCCACCCCCCCAGCTGCTTAGAGCTTAGACGAATACACACACACACACACACACACACACATAGACACACGCAGTCGATTCCACAAAAGCATACACACAAAACACACACTCACACACACATGCTGAAACATCATCTTTAGGGTTATAAAGGAATACTCCATAGGATCCATCTCGGGCAGCGGGGGAAACAGACACGCTATAGAAAAACCCAGGAACATTCGCCAACTTTTTATGGACGTTACACAGGGCTAGAGCCAGGATTTGCCCTACTTTATAACTACTAAAAACAAAACAAATGAAAAAATGTAGAATTCAGTATGTGCGTCGGACAAAACGAGTTAAATAAAGGTGTGGAGAAACGTTGTAAAACGGAACGAGAACATTTTGTCTTCATGGCTGTCTGTGCTGACATAAATAACATTTTATACCAAACCAGCTCCTCCATCTTCAACCTGTGGACTGTTTGCTCTATATTTTCTCCAGAGGTCTTGTGTGCCTGATCATAGGGTAACATCCAACATCTCTGTAATTAAATCATGCCAATTGATCGTTCTAATACTGTCTGAGTGGAAAAACAGGGGTTATTTGGGGTCTTAGGTATCAGATATCAATGTGCTATACTGCTGTGCCCTTTTTATGTTTGTCTAACAGGAACGCAACGTAAATCCTCTCACAGTTTCTTGGCATTAGCTCTTGCATGGCAGAATGGATGGTGTTGCGTCAAGGGTCAAGCCTGCTGTTTTTTTGTTTTTTTTTGGTTTTTTCTTCTTCTTTTTTCCCATTTCGGAGCAGCCAGTGAAACTCAGCAAAATAAATCAGCTTAGAGTCTGAAAAGTGCTGCTAGATTTACAGGCTGAATCTTTACTAAAAGTGACGTCGCTCTACATTATGTTCATCCTTCTAGCTTTATGCTGTCAATCTGCTGACAGTTTAATTTAAGGCCCAGCTCGAACAATCTTGCTCTGTTCTTGGCTCAAGACGCTTAGCCCACATTCCCCAGACTGCTTGCCCCTCTAAGTTCGATACCTCAGGTAAACTGAGACAGTGAAATTCCAGCTCGCATTTAGCAAAGAGACTTAACACCCAGGCAGTAATTATACAAAGACCAAGGACAAAAGCCTTCAAACCTGTTAGGAATTAACACGGTCCTCGCGTCCATGTTGTGCAGAATGGTTAATCTGGGGTTTTTTTTGAATAGCCAATTCCTTTTAAGCCATCTAATGCTGTAGATGTTATGCCTCGGCTCCTGCGTATGGAGAAGGGTGACAATGCATCCTGGGGGATGGAGTTTTAACTGTTGTGTAGGTGTTACTGCTAGAATGAATAGCGATTGTGATTGCGGTCTACGGTATTGTGCATTCACTCCGCTGTGCGTAACTTTGGCACCAGGGCCAAACAGAAGTCTGCGGAGGTGGGAGGGAGGAGTAGACGACAGGGCAGTCCCCGTGGCGGGGCCCCTCGACTAGTTTTCAACCCTGCGCGCCTGGCATTCCTTGACCCACCCCCCACCTCCTCAACCAGCCCCCCCCCCCCCCCCCCCCCCCCCCACAACCGTTGTTTCCTGAAAGACAGGAAGTGAGGCCGGCTTCCTGTCACCGGCCTCTTTCATGTGGTCACTTCCTCATGTTTGGCTAACATTGTCGACTCTCTCTGACCGGACCGTTCCTGCTCTTCTGCTCTCTCTCCCTCTGTGTTTCCATAAAGTCTGTTCTCACTGACATGAGGTCGACCAGAGGTTCTGTGGTTCTGAACGTTTTGAGACGGTTTCCTGGACAACAAATCAGACGGTTCCAGGACTCAGTTCCATTTTGGATAGTGATTCCGTTTTCTGAATGCAGCTTAGTTCACGATTATTTTTAATCCTCATTTGAGATATGGGCCAGATCTATCTTAACTGGAATTCGTGGTTCTGATACTAGCCACAACCTAAACTGTTATGATTAACCATGCCTCCTATCAATCTGACTGGGAATTATTGACCAAATCATCACTATATCACCCAACTGTTTGAGTTAATTGATGAGTTGCCCAAGTTCCATCCATTTCTTCACATTCAGTAACTTACAAACCATGAGACCCCTTTAGAATGCTTTCTTATACACAATAACATACTTTGTCCTCAAGGAATGCATATTTGTTTGGTTAAAACATTGTGGCTAGCAAACCAGGTCACAACCAAATGACTTAAAAGTTGAAGTCCCTGGCGTAAGTAGAGTAAACTGCTGATGCCATTGGTTTTTCAACATTCCAGTTCTAGAAAACATACACTGAGCATGCTGTTTCTGTTCCACTCCGGATTGTCTGGGATTTTATAACTTTGTGTCAGTGTTTTGTTGCGGTCGTTCGTGAGATTGTGCTATTATAGGGTTCTGGCGTTGGACGAGATTAGACAAAGCAATCACCGCTTTGGTTTGCTCATGTCTGACTTTGGTAACCTTGGTCAGGAATATAGATTTTGATGACGTACGGTCCCGCTTTCTCTGTTTCCTAAGAGATACCAAGCTGGCGGTGTAGCCATGATTACGTTTGAACTTTGGACACCAGTGATTAGCTGGAATGGTGTGGTTCCTGTGCTCTTCCGCTAGTTATAAAACAACTACTGTTACGATGCAAATCATTATTATTATTTTTGTTGTTGTTGTTCGAGTTTTGCTAAAACTGTTCGATGAGGCCCCGCGTGAAAGAGTAGTGGCGGGAAGCATCGAGTTGTTTACAGAATATACGTGTTAACTCTCTCTTCCACTTAGGTGGATTGATGCTAGTTGGTGAACCTGCTTCACTAATCTGGAGAGATGTGCTCTCTAACAGACACAAACAGACACACACACACACACACACACACACACACACACAAACACACACACGTCAATTCAACATTTGTTGAAATATTCTCAGAAGTCATATGTTCAGACATGCACAGTGTATTGCCGCGACTTAGGTAATGATACAGGACCTGGTGTTCCATTAGGTCACTCCTAGTTCACTCCTAGTCCCCACACACACACACACACACACACACACACACACACACACACCACGTTCTCAGTCCATTCACATCCAGACGTAGTCGGGTGCCAGACTCTTCCCACACAGCATGCAGAGTTCTGCCATGGTATTTCCCCTCTCCTGGGTCTTCATGGGTTTGCTGTGTCCCTGGAGATTCTCCTCTCCTTCCAACTCCCAGGGTTTCCAAAGTCACTCCAGTTCAAAATGTTCCTGCCTATAAACCACTGAAAATCCTCATTAGATGTGGCTGTAGAGTCAGGGATGGAATTATGAAGTAGATTTTTTGGATTATGGGTTAAGTTTTCCATATGCTTACTCAACACCAGTCTCAAGTCTTATATGTAATCACAGTAATTTAATTGAGTTTAAACGGCATGTATTTTGAAAATATGCGTTCTAATTTTGCATTGTGGGCAGGGCTTGCTGTGCTCAGGCCTGGTAATGGTGAGTGATGGCGTGTGTGTGTTGTGGTGGTTAGACTGTGGAGCAGTAACGTCCCCCCCCCCCCTCTCTCTGTCTCTCTCTCTCTCCTTCTCTCTTTCTCTCTTTCTTGTCATCTTCCTGATATATGAGTGTCACAGGACACTTTGGCGTCTGCGCTCACATTGCAGTCATTCCCTGTCGCTTCCTGACTGAAACTGCCCAGTGTCTTTTGCCATGACGAGAGTGAGGCCTCTATTGCACACATGTGCATGCGCGCGCACACACACACACACACACACACACACACACACTCAGTTGGATGCTGTGTTTCATAAGGCCTGGCAGATTGAATACATGTACTGCTCTCTCTCTCTCTCTCTCTCTCTCTCCCTCTCTCCCTCTCTCTCTCAGCCTGCTAATGGTTTTTCAAAACACTCTCTTGAAGTTACCATGAGAAGACCCATCCTCCCTTTGAAACAAACACAGAACATATTGTATTGAATACAGAAACTCCGCTGGCCAATCATAGATCATCTTACTGGTTATGGCACAAGATAAAAGCTCATAAATTAAATAAATCAATAAGTCAGAACCGTAATATGAGTTATTTCCCACTCATTTTCTCCTAGGAGAATGGTCGGGATTTCGGGTCGGTGTTGATGCTGGCTGGTGCTTTGCCGCGCAGGGTGGAGTAACGCTAACACATGCTGGGGAACAGATGTGTGGTGTGACTCATGGAGAGAAATAAAGTTGCCCAGACCTCCTGCATATGCACTAATCAGACCTCCATGTGGGCATAACTCTGTCTCAACCATACTTCGCTAACTACCCACAGCAACCCTCCATCGCTAACCATAAAGCCCAGACCTGCCCATTAACACTTCTGAACATGCATTAGACAAGCACTTCAGAAATTTCAGGTCACCCCCCCCCGCCCCCCCCCAGACGTGCTGGCGATCGGTTCTAATGTACACTAATGGTGTCCGTTACCATGACAACCCGAGGGGGGGGGGAAAATGAATTTCAGAAATACACTTTGAAATGGGTAAAATGACGACCCAAATTATACATCTCTTTTCTTTTTGCCTGTTATTTTAGGGTGTGGCACCCTCCTGGTGATTTTTATGTCTAGCATGAGAGTGACTAAACACAGATCAGAGCCGCATTTGAAAAGACTGAGTGGAGCAGGATTTTTTTTTTTGTCTTTGGTGTGACACAGCCGGCATAGGAAGAAGTGACACAGCGGAGCGAAGAGGGTGTTGTACAGACGCTGAGGTGTGTTTTCGCCATGTAAGACAATCACTCGTCCAGTAACAAATATGTTTATGTTCTTTTTTTTTTTTTTTTTTTCTTTTTTTTTATTGAACAGTATTTTTTTTTTCTTGCTCGTCTGTTTCGTTTGCTTAGAGAAGATAAGAAAAGAGAGCTATACGTTCATTAAGCAACAACAACAACGACAACAACAACAACGACAAAAATCTCAGCGGCGATACAGACCACAAAACCTCCGCGCGGGTTTGCGCGTACTCTTCCCTGGCTTATCAGTATGACAATAAGTGTAGAGTCACACGTAATGCAATCAACGGTGTGGCTTTTTTTTTTTTTTTTTTTCCACATGGATCAAATTAAAAAAAGACTTCCATGGAAGTTGACCCAGTTTCAGTAGAAAAAAAAAAAGGAATCACTCATATGCAACGTGTACCTTTTGATATCAGTCTACAGATAAGAGATAAGAGAGTCGACAGCACATCAGCGTCCTAGATCTATGACAAGTCATGTTATTGAGGATATATTCCTCTGAGTAATGTTATAGCGTGTGTAAGTAGTGGAAGTGGGGTTTCTATATGATCACATGTTATATGAATGTAAGTGTGAAGAACTTCTGTGCTTCGTAGCGTTTGAAGTATTTGTTTATGAAAATGGAGATAATAATATGTGTGAACTGCTCTGACAATACCATAAATCTTTTCACCAAGAGGAACGAAACGTCAAACCGTAATTTATGAAGCTGAAGCAGCATTTACATTCAAATGTTGTAGGAAAGCGTGCACATTTTCGTTGGGGTGGGATGTGTGATGGAATTGGCCCAATTCAGTTTAAAACTATGACAGCTATTTACATGAATCATTAATCAATTTAAGTTGTCCAAACCGAATCCAAAACAGATCTTAAATGGCCTGGGCATCAACCAGTTAAAATTCAGCTCACACCCTCCCACTGACACATATGTTTTACTTGCCAAACCCCTGCTTTGGATTATATTTAAAATATTGTGAAGGTATATTACAGATATTATACATCCAGCAAGTACACTGTATACCGTTTGAAGCAATGTCAAAATGAAGAATGTAGCTCTCGAATGTGTTCTTTTTCGAATATCGGAGTGATGTCAAATCCAACAAAGAGCCATATATGGTACGTGAGGAACTCCTGATCCCTGCCTTACGCTCTGAAATGGAGCAAATAAAGAACAGCTGGTGTGAGGATTTACACCTGTTTGATTTATCATCAGGCAAGATGTTACTCGAAAAGGGCAAACTTTGATCATAACAGCTCTCTCTCTCTCCCTCTCTCTCTCTCTCTTTCTTCTACTCTTCTGCAGAACTCAATCAGACACAATCTGTCCCTACACAGTCGCTTTGTGCGCGTGCAGAATGAGGGAACAGGAAAGAGTTCGTGGTGGATGTTGAACCCAGAGGGAGGGAAAAGTGGGAAGTCCCCTCGCCGCCGTGCGGCCTCTATGGACAACAACAGCAAGTTCGCCAAGAGCCGAGGACGCGCCGCGAAGAAAAAGGTAAACGCTCTGCACTACAAAAAAAAAAATCAGACAGTCAACAGTAATCGCTAAGATCTTTTATCTCGCGAAGTTCTCAAGTAGTTATTGCGCAAACCACAACACAGTCATTAATCTAACGTTGGAAGCACATGAATAGAATGAAACGTTAATCTGTTGCTCTGATTCAGATTTCAGGAACTTGAAATATCTGGGCGTATCAGATGAAAAATGTACCCTAGTTTGGCCACATCATACTGTACATTTCAGTGTCTCATTCCTGTCTCATTTCCATCTCATTAATGACTCATGTGTGTCTCACAGATGGCTCTGCAGGGTGGGCCAGACGGGGGTGCTGACAGCCCCGGCTCCCAGTACAGTAAGTGGCCCGGCAGCCCAAACTCCCACAGCAATGATGACTTTGACGCGTGGACGGGCTTCCGTCCCCGAACCAGCTCCAATGCCAGCACGCTGAGCGGCCGCCTCTCGCCCTTCATGCCCGAGCAGGACGACCTGGGCGACTCCGACGTGCACATGGTCTACCCCGGGAGTTCTGGAGCAAAGATGACCGCCACCCTGCCCAGCTTGTCGGAAATGGCCGGATCACTGGGCCACCACAGTTCCGAGAACGTGATGGAGAACCTTCTGGACAACCTCAACCTGCTTTCACCCAAAAACCCACAGGTGGGCTCAGCAGGACCTGGCTCAGGCTCCAGCCAATCCTCACCTTCGGGGATGATGCAGACCAGTCCAGGTTACCCTCCCTACAGCTCTCCCAGCCTGGGCACAGTCAGCCAGGCCCAGCAGGACTACCGCAAGTGCCTATACGGCCAAGCTAGCATGGGTAGCCTCTCTCCCATGCCTATGCAGCCAGTGCCAGAGAACAAACCTGGCTTTGGTCCCAGCCCAGGTTCTATGGCCCAGTACAATTGCCAGGCAGGGCTCCTCAAAGAGCTGCTGACCTCGGACTCTGAGCCACACACGGAGATGATGCCTTCAGTGGACACGGTGGTGTCGCAGTCCACCGGCGGGGGCCGAATGCTACCCCCTTACAGCAGTGGGCGCGGCGAACTCATGGGAGGCGGTGTATCTCACAGCCACGCCCTCACACACTCTCATGCCGTGCACAGCCAGGCTCCTCCCACTTCCGTGGCGATGAACGGCCGCACGCTGCATCCTCTCACCAGCATGAGCCACAGCGGGGCCCCCGGACGCCTCGCCACAGTCAAATCATCCATGCAAATGCAGTTCGGACCTTCAGGCCATCTGAGTGGAGGTGGGCTGCCCAGCTACTGCCCCATCAACACTAACGGTTATGGCCGACCCGGCATGCCCTTACCCCAACACCCGGAGAAGCTGCCCAGTGACCTGGATGGAATGTCCATCGAGAGGTTTGAGTGTGACGTTGAGTCCATCCTCCATGACACGCTGATGGATGGAGACTCACTGGACTTCAACTTTGAGCCAATGGTGACTCAGCAGGGGTTCCCCCATGGAGTCAAGACCACCACGCATGGCTGGGTTTCAGGCTAGAACCGATGCAGCTGCAGACAAAACACACATACACTCACAGGTGAGGGGCGATGATTTTCCCTCTATAATAACAATACAAAAATATGTTTTCTGGCACTCGATGTCCAGGCAAGTCCTTAGGTAAGACAGATATCTGAGACAGAGTGAACAGGTTAATAATATCTCAATAATAATAATAAGAAGAAGAATATTATATCTGAGGATACTTTGAGGTGTATATTTTAAGAATACAGGCAAACATTGTTTTATAATTTTCTTTACCAAACTACAGCATGCTGAGTTTGTTTTTCGTTCTTCTTTTTTTTTTTCCAGAAAAAAAATCTTTATGCATCTCAGACCAGAAAGTGGCAATCCCAAGAAAGCCATTGTCACTCTCCCAAAGACAACCTCCTCAACTCCTTATCAACACAGACATTTCCCTCTTTCTCTCTCAGCGGGAGCCGCTGCGATCGGATCACAAGCTGCCAGGGACACTCATTCAAACTGCAAGACGATTTTAAAATGAGATAATTCCACTGCCATTGTAACTCATGTCAAAACCAAGTGCCAAACCTGTAGCCTTTAGGCCAGAGCCAAACTGATGTGCATTACTACATTCTGATGCCTTCTTTTTGCCGTTTAAAAACATTGGTCAAAATCAGGCTGAAAACCAGCTACTGTGCAAAGAGTACCAATTTACCATCTGTGGCACATACACACACACACACACACACACACAAAATATACAAATACAAAAACAGCATCTAATCAAGGTTATGACTGCAGTTACATTTTCTTGTGAATGCAGTTTTTTTTTCTGTGGTTACGTATTTGATCTGCCTTTAACACCAGTGCAGTGGTATCCTAAATACCTACGCCTTGGAGAGATAAAAAAAAAAATTCATTGGAACTTTTCTCCCCTCTTTCTTTCTTTTTGACCTACTCTTCACCCTGCTCGTAACGTGTGTCATCCACCTCAGCAGCTGCCTTTAACTCTGCGTTGAGGTTTTTTGGGGGGTTTTTTCTGGTAATGTATTTCCGCAGTGCCAAAATTCGAATCACTGCTAAGTCACGAAAGTAGTTCTTCGAAAGTTCGGTTGATGTTATTTTTTTTTTTTGGGAAGAAAAACTGGAACAGGAGTTGAGTCGAGGTATCGTAATGCAAACATATCAGGATGGGGGTTCATCACGTTAAGAAGACAGCAGGGAGAGTGTGAGGCTATTTAGAATACGTTACATGACACTTTTTCAATTTTCTTTTCTTTTTTTTTTTTTTTTTTTAATTCAATGTATTTGAATACAAGCTGATATAGTACAGTTACAGAGTGTATTACAGAGTCATGTACAGAACGTTTACACAATGAAACTCAACAATCAGGGTAGCAGATGTGTGTGTTTTTTTGTTTTGTTTTTTTTTTGTCTGTTGAGAGAAACTGGATTCGACACTTTCAATAGGCCTCATTCTCATTTGCGAGGGTGCTCCTAATTCAGGCTGTACACAATTTTTTTTTTCTTTTCACATTTTTTGTAAATACGTGACAAATATATATATTGCAAAGCATACAAGGTTGATATATTTGAGATTTTGTATTATTAATTGCGCTAGTTGAGAGCAGATTTTAGATACAATTAATGCACACACCCTTCAGCAGTGTTTGGGGGTCCTTTTTTTTTTTTTTTTTAATTTGTGTTTTACACAGACCTCTAACACCAGTAGAGCCTATCGACTGTGGCAGAATGCGTAATTGAGAACTAGCAGATGGAAGGTGTTTCCATGTCAGGGCCACACCATTAAATGGGCATCTCTCTGAACTTGTAGAAAAGCTACAGTTCTCTGCCTTTAAGAAGGTGTAGTGAGATTTATGTACTTTTTTCTTTTATTTATTAGGCTGAAGGAGAAATGATGTGATTGAATCACATCACATTACATTAAATATATAAATATATATATATATATATATATTTTTTTTTTTCTCTCTCTCTCTTGAATTGCAGGCACTGTGATATTTACGTGTTGATAGATTTGTGGTGATTTTCCAAGTTTGTGCTAACCTTTTTTTCAAAATATCTCTCAATGTATTGATATCTGATGCCTTTAAGTTTGACAGAATAGCCTATTAGCTTCCCACTACCTCTCTCCTCCTTTTCCTCCTTTGCAGCTGAGACGTTTCTCTCTCTCTCTCTCTCTCTCTCTCTCTCCTTCTCCAGCAGCCTTCTTCTCTGGTCACTGTGTCCTCCAATCTAATGCTGTTATATACTCACATGATGCTCATAACCCCTGCTTCCATCTATTGAACATTTAATTTGCTCTTAACCCCTGTTGCTCATCCAAACCTATTAGCACCACAAAGTGTTGCCTGATTTATTGAGGGTTGTACATTGCAATTTGTTTGGGGTTTTTTTTTTCTTTCTTTTGTCATTTTCTTTCAATCATATTAATTTGGGAGAACATATTCAAAATTGCAAGAAATGTTATTTATTGCTCTCATATCAGCGAGCAGTCGTCATAAGAGTTCATACCCTAGATCTTCATGCACATCAAGGACACTGCAACTTTTAGAGTGGGTTGCATAAACTCTATTGGACGTAATTGAGCAGTAAATCAAATTCATGGAGTCATGAACCATATGAATATGAATGGCTTGTCTTGAAATAGACGTAAGACTAAGATGATTCCAAAGAGGAAGTCTTAAATTGTTCCATTCAACAAGCCCAAAGCTTTATATTTAGGTATATAAAGAAAGGTCTGTCGGTATGGTGGAGTGTGCATAAGATTAGATGCAGTTGAATGGTAAATTTTCAAATGTCAAATGGTTATTTTAATCACATCAAAATACTATCTGACTACTCGTGTTTGATTGCTCACTCTAATTACAGCGTGGCATTTCGTTATTTTATTTTTTTTCCCCACGGGTTGATTACGTAAATTGTACATACAGATTAATGAAAGAACTACTTTGTATGTTCAGTTTGGATTTCATTTGTCTAAAGAGGGTATTGGATGTCAACACACAGATTTATGTAAAGAATACACTGTAAAATTGTATGTGCAGGTCACTCATTTCAAAATGAGAAATGTGTCCAAGAATTCATTAGCGAAGAGTTCCTTCTGTCTGTGAGAGGACAGATTCTGGTTCTGTATTGTATACGACTGCTTTGTACATTTTTTGCAGGTGATCTCATCTATGCATCCTTGTAATGTTTTTTTTTTTCGCCTTTTTGATTTGTTTTTACCGATGACAAAATGTTTCATGTATCATTGATCTGTGGCAATGTTATGTTAATGTCATAAAGTGTTTGCTTCAAATAGTTCAATTGAAGTGTGTGTATATATATATACATATATATATATATATATATATATATATATATATATGTATATGTATATGTATATATATATATAAAATATGTGTGTGTGTAGTTGAGGTGATAATTTACATGCAAAGCTTTTTGTAAACCGACACTGTTATTCTTGTATTTAGCAGCAGTTTGTAGGAAAAAAATAGAAAACATAAAAACACAAAAAACCTTTCATCTAAAAAACACATTTTGAAAAAAACAAAAACAAAAAAAAATGTATTGATGATCCTCATTATTGGAGTTTGGACCAATTTTTATAGAAGAGAAAATATAAATGAAGATATTGCACTTGCACAGTAACTTTTAGATTTTTTTTTTTAAGTGCTCTTCACAGAGAGAAAGAAGTGAAGATACCCTATTTTAAAACAAACTGTTACATTTCTTATCTTATGTACAGAAATGAATTGATTTGCAATCAGAATATGATATAAACTAATTGTGCAATTTGTTTATGTACTAGATAACATAATAAATGAGCAGTTATTTGGATGAGAGTGCGAGAGAGAGAGAGAGAGAGAGACATTTTATTGTTTGGAACTAATGGATAAGCCAACGTACCAATACTGACATATGTACCTGTAATTTAGTCCTTACCTATGCTTGTTGGCAGTGAGCAACATTTCTTGTCGATAGCCAAACTATGCGATAAATGTAAGACCCTAAGTGTGCTTCTGAAACAATTGCCTGATGCACTTGTATGACCATACAAGAACAGACTGTGTTTCCGCTGTACGAAGCCATATGTGTATATAAATTATGTTACATAAAGGAGAATCAAACTGGCCTTGTTTTTATTTTTATTTTTATCTTATCTTATTTTAGTGTAGTTTATTTGCCATCTCGAGGACTTTTAGGGGAAGCAGGCTTTCTCATAACTTTAATGACAGAGTGGTACTTTCTTAAAATCCGTGCTGTTGACAAGTAACATGGTTTCATGTTCCCTCCCAGGTTATAACATTCCCAAGGATATCTGCATCTCCATTTAGGCTCTTCTGAGTGATCTGTGCTTACATGTATTTCAGCATATCGAGTTATTAAACCCAAAGAAGCATTTTTTGAATAGGCATTTTTAGATAGGTTCAGATGCTCTTGCGCTACGACTCATTAATCGTACGTCAAGAATTGTTTGGATAGGAAGAAATTTTTTTTTCTTCTTTGAGATGCATTGAATTTTTTTTTCCCTTTGATCCTCAATAGGTGTAGATAAGGAACTTTTTTTTTTTTCAAAACAATATTTGAAACAACATCCTACGCACGTGGAAGTGTTCAGCCAATAGAAAGATCTATCAGGGAAGTAAACCAAACAAGTTTATCTACTCTGAAATGTTCCTCCCACTCAGCTCTGTTTCACTGAACTCAATCACCCCTATTCTACCTATTCTAGCCGCCCCTTCACGGCTCCTCTTTGGCTCTACCTCATTGTGGCAGAGATATTATCAATCAAGGGGGTTCAAAGTAAGACGTAAAGCCAGATGTAACTGTAGCGAATAATCGTGTGAAAAGCCAGGAGAATCTCAGGCGAAGGATAGGATAAAGACTTGAGGAGAATATTTGCAGTCTTAACAATCACTAGCCCCCCCCCCCATCGCCCCAACCACATTACTCCACAACTGGATATAGAGTTTCTGTTTTGGCTTCTGCTTCCAGCTGAGGCTCACTGCTGGATCAGTCCCAGCGTCAAGTTCCAACTTTCGTGCCTCACAGATTCCAAGTGAACACTTATCTAACCAGAGGCTAGCGCAAAAAAAAAAAACAAAAAAAAAAAAACGTCATTTGCTTCTTAACGTCTAGCGTAAGCAGGGAAATTGCCGGAACGTCTCACGGTTCAACTGAGGACTCTATTTCGTTTTAGTAGAGAACAGGTGGGAAAGCTCAACATTAAGTTTTAGACTGAACTTCTTAACCCCCTCTCTCTCTCTCTTTTTCTCTCGCTCTCCCTCAAATCACGCTTTTTCTTCTCTCTCTCTCCCTCCTTTTTTTTTTTTTTTTTGTTCCGAGCGCTGCAGTGTGGTCCAACGTTCTCTTTAAATGGCGTGTGTTGACAGAGCGAAGAACGTAAGGGGAGGAGGGAAAAGAGAGAAGGAGAGGGACAGAGGGCACCTCCCCACACACCCCCCCCACCCCCCCTCCGGAGGCCCCTTGTGAGTGGACTACTGAGGAATGCAGTGTGCAGGGTGTGGACAGCTGCCAAATGTATATGCAGTCATTCCGTTTCCCTGGGCATTAGGCGAGGCGTAGGGGAGGGAGAGGCTACGTCGGGACACCGATGCCATGAAACCTCTATACAAAGCATATCGCTCAATCTCTGTGCTTTTTTTTTTTTTTACACGCTCTCTTTCTGTCTCCCCGCGGCTCCCGTTCGATCTGACCTTCTTTTCAGAAGGTCCGGCGCTGAGACGGAAAGCCTTATCTCACACTCGTCTTTTCATAACAAAATTATTATTATCTAAGGTTTTAAATTTAAAATAATAATAATTAAAGAGAAAAAAAAACAACAACAAATATCCACAGGCTATCTGTACTGACAGTTAAATTTAGAATGTGATGTTAGTGAGATTTACAGCAGTAAAAAAAAAAAAAATGATGATAAGATGCTATTATAAGATGGCTAGAACCGACACACTTGAAGGCATTGTACCAGATGGCATGCTTAAGAAACAATGCAATGCATAATCATGGTTGTTACAGTTTCCTAAACACTGCTTTAATGCCTTTGGCTTTGGGTACAGATGTTTTGCTGTCTGGCGTTTCCAGATATCGTCACAATGTGTAAATATTATTCAAAGTTTCTCACAAAAAAAAAAAAAAAAAAAAAGCTTATATCATATACCTCAGGTTTCCAGTGATTTAACTCCAAATAATAAACAATCTCTGAATCGTTCCTAAATTACTTTTGTTTTAAATATTGAAGGCAAAAGCAACGGTTTAAAGAGAAAAAAAAAAGAAAAAAAAAAGACGGTTGCCAATTGCTGCCTGGACGGACGGCACGTTTTTTTCTCTGTGTGGTCCTGTGTGTAGTGGGAGAGGAGAATAATGCACCCAAGCCCCAGAGAGGTGTAGTGTTCCCTTGGATGGCAGCGTGGTGTGTGCCTCTGTGGCCCTCAGGGGCCTTCAGCAGGATAAATGAGCCACTGTGGGGCAGAGTGGCAAGGGGCCCAAGTACTGTCCTGTACTGTCCTGCTTCTAAAGTCATCCCTGACAAACAGCCAAAGGCCCTGACAGGGAGGAGCAGATTGAAAACCCAGGAAAGATGAGACTTCCATACACAGTTTAAAAAAAAAAAAAAAAAAAAGGAATGAGAAAGAAAAGAAAAGAAAGAAAAGAAAGGAGAAGAAAAAAGAAAGGAAAAGAAAAGAAAAGAAAAAGAAAGAAAAGAAAAGGAAAAAAAGAAAAGCATAATGCCGTTTTGTGTCGCAACTCTATAACTTGTCTGCGTCTTGCCTAGCTGATGTTTACAAGATTAGTCTTTGGTGGAAGTGTGTCTTGTGGCGGGAAGCCAGTGGATGATTGACTCTTCATCCTGTCACACCATGTGGAGCTGCTTATGGGCTCTGACGTTTCAGTCTGCCCCCAAAACACTGCTGCTTTGAGGAGAGTGAACATGACTAACGAATTCATCAGCCCACTTGAAAGAAAGGGAGAGAAAAGCGTGAGCGAGCGAGCAAGAGAACGAAAGAGAAAGAGACGGGGGGGGGGGAAGACAGAGAGAGTGGGAGAGAGAGTGGGAGAGAGAGAGAGAGAAAAGGAGAAAGAGAGAGAAACAGAGAGAGGAGAGAGGAGGCAGATGTAGTTAAGTTGTTGTGTGAGCGGAGCAGATTTTTTTTTTCTGAGACTGTCTTTATGATTGCCGTCCTTGTGTGACTCCCCCGTCAGCCTTAGAAAAGGAGTCAGCAGCAATCGTGGAGGAGGCTCTGTGTTCTATCGTCTGTTTCCTTCTGAGTCACTCTAGAACGTACTTTGAGAATCACTCTAGAATGAACTTTGAATGGATTGGTGGGCTGCAGAGATTTGCATATATATAATTTTTTTTTTTTTTTTGGATAAGTCACTATGGAAAAGGTGACTGTTTCTCAGAATTTCTTAAATGAACAGGACAATGCATCATATTCAAATTTCCTCTGTCGCAAGCCTTTAAGCACCATACCTCTTTGGCTGTTGACACAAAGGGGAGCCCTGTGTCCAAAAATAAAGATTGATGATTCTCACAGAAAGAGTGACTCACAGATGTTAGAAAGAACCCTGTGATGAACCTGTACTCTATATAAATCAAAGGGTTTTTTGTTTTGTTCTGTTTTTTGAAGGTGATGGTTTCAAATGTCACAACTGCGGAAGCGTCACTCGTTTTCAGATTATTGAAAAAAAGAAAAAAAAAAAGTTTAACTCTGCCTCATTTGGATCCTGCGTTCAATGGTAGATTTGGAAATCATATAGTTCACGTTAGTTCGTATCAGCGCCAATGTATTGCAACAATTGTCATATTTTTGGTGTATTTATTCGCCTCTGGGTATATACTCCTTGCTCTCCTTCCTTTACGAATATTGTTCGAGCGTATTCTCGGCGAGCTCTGAATTTAGCGCCTACTTAATAAAACGCAGCTGTGATTGACCTTCTTCCACATATTTTCATTATTTTCCTGCCGCACACATCAAGAGAAAGGGGGAAGTAGAAAGCTGAAGAAAGGAAAAAAAAATGTTGAAATGTCTTGAATGCCTGTATATAATTTAAATTGGTTGTCTGTTAGACGTGCTACATGCGGCCCAGCTGCTGCACTACCATTGTGCAAAAAAATGCCTCATTACTGATAGCTTATGTCAGGCCAAAAAGCATTAAAATGTCATACTAAAAAGCATTCAAATGTAGGGAAAAAATGGGTTTTTTTGCTCGCAAAAAATAAATCGCTTGCTGCGCTTAATCAGAGAAATGACAGGCTTTTTGAAAGAAACAGAGCTCCAGCAATCTGGAGAGATATTCTTAAATCAATGAATCAATGAGAGTGAAAAACAGACTCGCCGCTTTGATCCTGTGTAATGCACTCTGAATTGACTAAAGGACCTGTCATTGAACTCTGACGGCTTTACTTTGCCGCAAATTGAAGCAAATGGAAGGTACACTAGAAAATTTGACTTTCACATGCTTTGGGTCAAGATGTCTCAAATGAATTTACTTTGGTTTCACTTCTGAGAGTAAACAGAGAGAAAGGGAAAGACATGAAAGAAAAGGTCGAATAGAATTGGTGAAAAGAAAAGAAGACAAATTGATTCAATACATAGAAAACGCGGGGTGTTTTCTTTTGGCCGGGCGTAAGACTTCTGAAAAGGCTGTTTGGTTCCCCCTGAGAAAGTGCTGAGACGGTCAGATGTCATTTCACAATGTAATTTCTCGTGTAATTCTTCTGTGTGAGCCAAATACCCCATTTTTGATGGTAACTTCCCGAAAGTTTGATGTGTGTGGTTTGTGGTGTGGCACGCAGATGATGCTGTGTGTTCGCGTGGTAACGTGATGAGCTTTGATCAGAATGACTCATTTGTTTTTTGGCATCTTCAGTGTCTACCTTTCCTGCCTCCTTCTCCTTTCCTCTGAGTGGACCTGATGAATTCTCAATCCAGAAAGCACTCCAGAAAGCAAAATTCATATTTTGTTTTTCACATTTGTTCTTAAACAAGAGTTTAAAAGTAATTACATTAACAACAACAACAACAATAACAACAACAACAACAATAATAGTAATAATAATAATGAAAGTAGTTATAGTAGCAACAAACAAATAAAAATAGGCATTCCAGCACACAGTTATACTAGAGACTGAAGGATGTTAAGATGGCATTGATCAAAAGGGCAGAAATGGTAAACACAGCGTGTGACACTGGTGTGTATGCCCAGGCTATTTCGTCAGTGTATGACAGTGCATTTCTTCATTATCTAAGCAGTTCAGGGTCACGGAGTTTCTTCAGGGGAAGTGAAAGCAGTCGTATTGTCTCAACCAAGTACAAAACATAAATTTAACTGTCTTGAATTATATGAGATAAATGAATGATTTCTTCCTCAACTGTACAAAAACATATTTAATGAAGCTGAGCAACAATGGAGGAACAACGAGCAATAGACATGTTTCTAATAAAGGAAATTACCATCCAAAGTGTTTGGTTTATGTTGTATTTATACTTATGTATAAATCTCCATACTGCTCCTTTGTACATTTCTATCTATCAGTCAGTCTATCTATCTATCTATCTATCTATCTATCTATCTATCTATCTATCTATCTATCTATCTATCTATCTATCTATCTATCTATCTATCTATCTATCTATCCATCTATCTATCTATATTTACTTTGCATTTCAAGTGAATTTTTCCAGACTGGAATCTATAGCTGTCACTTCACAGTAGCAATTTTACGATTTTCATACGATGAAAAAAAAGCTGCACGCAATTAGGCGGCCGAAGGGGAGGTGTGTTCTGCACCGCTCGGGATGACTTATCAGCCGAGTATGATGATTATACGTTTGCTGGTCGCGATTGGGAAAAGTTGGGGCAGACACTGGCAGAATCATAGGTGGTGCTGTGCCACCGAGACAGCACGAGTCTTGTGACGAAACTCTATTTTTAAACAAAGCACAGTACTGCCCATCTGTCAGCCACCAGCATATAAACACCATGTTGGCATATTCTTCTTCTTCTTTTTTTTTTTTTTGTTTTGTTTTGTTTTTCCTTGTTTTTGTTTTTTCTTTTTTTTTTTAAACCGGTTTATTCTGATTTATTTAGTATCGGAATCGGTTTAGAGCGGTAAATGAGGTAAAAGGTGTTGCACTCAAAAAAAAAAAAACGTCACAAGGCAGCGCTTAGGTTTGTGTTGAACTTGTTGAAATGAACATGATGTTTTGTTTTTTTGTGGTCCATGCTGTTTTATGCAATGCCTCTTTTTGTCCTAAAACAAATCTGTACACAATCATATGGTAGAGTAGGTTTCAAAGCAAGAGCCATGAATGATTAATTAGTACAGACCGTTTAGTAAATTAATTATACAAGACTTGGTTTAACAAGATGCAAAATAACTGACAATCATACTGACTATGCTGAACACATTATTACGCTCATTCATTGCTTCTGGTGATGTTTTTTTTCTTTCCCCTCTCCCTCTCTTTCTGTAGGGCACATAAAAAAATATATATATATTCTTTGAAAGAAATTAAAAAAAAAATCCTCTTGATCCTTTATCAGCGACAGTGCATCTCTCTTTGCTTTGTGCAAAGCCTTTGACTCACACAGAAAGTTATGAAGATATTAATGAGAGCATTAGATTCTGTTCCCACTCCAGTGGTATAGGCTCTAGCAGTGAAAGGTCCTGTGTTTGTTTTTGTATGAATCAGGAACACATGGCTGTTACCTGAGCTTATTTCTAACACTCGCACTCTCCACGTGGGTGGGCCAGGATTGAAAACAACACCTTGTAGTACTGGAAAACAACAGTGCAGCATGTTTGTACGTGCGTGTGCGTGTGTATGTATGTGTGTGTGTGTGTGTGTGTGTGTGTGTTTGGACCAGTGCTTCCTTCCTTTGCTGTTGTTGATCCATTTCACTCTGTTCCATTCAGTCAACTAGAATCATGCCCTCTGAAAGGAACAACAACAGCAACCAATAACAAACGCCCGGGTGTAATAACATCTTTATTTACGGCCAATAAGAGGATATAACTTTCATCAAAACCCCCATTACCTACGGTAGGCTCGACACGTAAATGTAAATGTTATTTTGCCTCCAGTGAAATAACATCGGAACCTTTCTTATGTTGTGTATGTTTCTACTCCACAAATATGTTTTTGAAAGTAGATTCTGAATATGGTAACAACCTAACATCTTATGTAATGTTGTTACAATTAAAAGGACCAAGGATCAGATCCTAAAGAGACAGATAAATTCTTTAACAGATTTGTTATGAAACCTGTTAGATGATGGAAGTTCTCTGCCCCAGAGGCTAAAAACGCGATCAGATTTCTGCAAGTCATGTTGATCAGTTTCACTACCTCAACAGTATTCCAGTAAAGCAAAGTTAACTGTGTCTGTTTTAGAAGGAAGGCAATTTACAGTCAATGATAAAAGTACAAACTTTATCAAAATACCCACTTATCAAAATTTCCAGTTTGTTCACATACATTTCCTCTGTCTTTTTGAACCGAACAAATTGAAGCACATGACATTGACAATATCTGTGTCATTTGGTCATGCAACTATCTAGAAAATCATGTTGTTTGACTCTCTCATTATTGTCAGTAATCTGGAAATTTTTAGAAACTTAACATATCACAAATATGCTGACATACATGGTTTGTCATGAAATGAATCATGTACTTTGAGAAGCATGGGAGCGGGGGGGGAGGGAGGGGGGGTTATAGTGACCGAATAATGTTTCAGTAATATCCTGGAAGAGATTCAGCCCATCTGTCAGGAAAACTCTGCCGTCTCAGCAGATCTTTAACCATAAAGGGAAATCAGACTTTACCAACGTTCAGCCTTAAAAGAGTCTTTTAGGGTCAAAAACCATCACGGGCCGTCTCTCGGACCAGCGTGGCAAAACGGAAATCTAGTATGCACACCCAGAACTTTTTTTTTAATCATGCAGTTTATGGGCTAGAAAATTTACCGGGGGTTTTCACAGGGCCTAACACGGAGTCCGTCGGTGCCCGTTTACACCCCCCCCCCCCTCCCCCTGTGGACTGCAACAGCTAGGCCTAATCCCTGAGGAATTCTATCAGTGTGGGATTTGGGAATATGTCCTCAATACCAAGGTTTAAGCAACAGAGAATAAGACAGCGCCTAATGATTACCTCATTAGCAAGCACTGGGTTTTCAAATTCATTTTAATGACAGTGAGACGTCCACACTAAACATCATAACACATGACTACTTAACTGTGCATGTTTTGGACCCTAAGGAGCTGCTCTACTAGCAGGCAGTCAATACACATATACATATTCATATACGTATCAATACATATCGGGAGCCACGGATGCTTCCAAACAGAAAACAAAACAAACGGATGTATCCATCTTATTGTCTGATGAGAGCATAGCTTCTTTATGGGTGCTGCTACCCCGGGGGGAAGGTGTGCAGGACTTGCTCACCAGGGGGTTTCGGGTCTGCTACCCTTGCAAGGCTGCTTTGTGGCAACATCTTCTGTCAGTCTAATGTCTACAAATGAAATCGAGTCAAGTCGGAGGAGAGGAGGTTTCCGAGCCAGCGTTCCACGGATCCACTGGGTTTTGCGGGAACCGTCGTATGTGTTCTGTGAGTTCTGCCTTAATGACTATTGGTCATGCTGGCGAGGAAAGCCAGGCCGTGCGCGCCGCACAGTTGGACGTGATCCGCCTGTAATTCGGGAGACGGACAGAAGCGCGGTGCCAGGGAATTAAGAGAACCCAACTACAGGGGATGTTTTAATTTGTGCTGCCATGTGCAAAGGCATGCCCCCCCCCCCCTTCCCCAGCACTCCCACACACCCCTAGCACAGACTCACCACGCCACTCTGATCGGCGGGCCCATCGTATACTTAGAACTGGGTAAGGGGAGATCAGCAGAAATTAGAGGTATGGGATCAATTGCTTGTTGTTTGATTGATTTTTCAATGTGAGACAGCTTGATCAAAGCCATTAGGTTTTAAGGCTCAAGAAGGGTTGTTTCAAATGAGACCCATGATTCATCAAGTAGAACCTTAAGAGAAAAAAACAAAACAAAACAGAAAGAAGATTAGGTATATCTTTTGAATTATTGTTGCTGAACGTTGGAAAAAGAAAAAAATGGCAATCAACAATAGCATCGATAAATTACTTCTTGTTATTTTCTGAAGCAGACTATTACCCGGGGAGTTGTTTTTTTTGTTTGTTTTTTGTTTGGTTTTTTTTTTCAAATTTCCTGAACAAGCATCTATTCTTGCTCTACTGATCATTACACAATAAACATATTTTCTAATGTTTATTACTGTCAAGGTGTGTACAAGTGTTTTCATCGCAGCAACTCGTGCCAAAAAAAAACCCGCTTCCGAAGATCGTAACTTTCTATAATGGCTGGCATGTTTTAATGCATGGTTGTGTCTTTTTGTACATTCTCAAGAAAAGGGAAGTTGAATAGAGGAGAAGTAACCACAACAAAGCAATCAAGTCTAATCCTTCAACAGGAAATGAGCAAGAAATATTTTTAGACTCTATTTTTTAGAAATATGAGTGCTGATTGAAATACTGAGGAAACCAAAACGGACACACACAAAAAAGCATGGAAAATGGACAACGGTGTATAAATTATTGTTGTTGTTTTTTTTTTCTTTTGGAGAGGGAAAGATGGAGAAGGGGGAAGAGTGAGGAAAGAACAATAAACAAACTTAAGGTTTTTAAAGAAGTTAGTAACACGAGCCCATGAAAATAACTGTACAGAACTCTGAATCGTGAACTTCAAAAAACTTCCCTGTCCATAGAACCATCCTTTCATCTGCAATTCACAACCGACTACTAATGTGGTACTGTTCGAAAAGAAAAACAAGTCCAATAATTGTCTGTATCGACTGAAAAATAATACTGATTCATGCTGTGATTTTGCCCTCTCTTTTTACTGATGGATGTGACTAGTTCTCTGTAAGTGGATCAGTTGCACACAATGCTTGATAAATGCTTAATCTCCTAAGTAAATGACTACTTAAGTCTGCTTTAAGACGCCCTTAATCAGGACTGAGAGGATCCAGTGGGAAACAGCAGCAGCCAGACTCGATGACTTGGCCTCGGACTGGGAATAGGGCCGCATTGCCACGGTGACAGATTCCCATGAAAACCAAGCGAGTGTTCGGCGGGCTGGGGATCTTAGGAGAAGAAGGGCAGCGCTGGGACCACAGATCAAGTCATTTAAAAAAAAAAAAACCCACAATGGGGACACGCAGAACTTTTTTTTTTTTTTTTTTTCAGAGCTTTTTTGGAAGATGCTCCAAAAGGCGCGGCGTTCGTCGACCACGTCAGTGCTGTTTCTGTGCCCGCTGCCGAGAAGGGATAAGATATGTTCATTTGCAACAGATGGGCCATTTCTCAGGCTACGCTGCAATAATTTCACTGATTTATTTATTTTTTTCTTCCTTCCTTCTCCACAACACAACTTAAACAAAAATTCAACCAGTTCCATTTAAACGTTCGACATAGCCGATAAAAAAACCAAAAACAAAACGGTATAATCTTGTTCTTTCTAAAATAACATCTTTCAATATATTTGAAACCTTATCTAGTGGAAAAGCAGAGAAAAAGAAAATAAAAGAGAGAGAGAGAGAGAGAAAAAGATGTTTTAGCCTCTAGGCATTCTATGGTTAGTTTCCACGGCGAGGCTTATCCGTTGTGAGCATCCACGCCTGGGAGAACCAGGCAGGGGAAAGACCTGGTGCTCTAATTAGTAAGCAGGGGAGAGGATGCCAATTAGTAGTACCAAGGTAGGAGGGAGAGGACTGCCAGCAGGGACTTGTTATGTGTAAAGCAGAGACAAGTCAGAGGTGAACATCCAGGGCTTAATCAGGATAACCTTCCAGAGTCAGGAGTCCACAGTGACAGACCCCTACTGCCAGATTCTGTCCTGATGGAAAAGACGAACAGGAGTCAGAACAATAAGATTTTCGTGATGATTTTGCTCCATGTTTTGCTACACGCTTGATATTTTTCGCTACAGGCTAGCTTACAGTACAAAACAGAGGCTCTAGTAATTCTACTGTTTTTGTCAAGAGAGAGCCTCTCTTGAACATTGGCAACTGATGTCTTCAAAATACTTGGCTCCACACCGAAAACACATTTCTTTTTCGGTTGAATACTGAGAGCGAGGCTGTTAAAAGCAGTGATTACTCAGATTGTCTGTGTATCATCACTCAGCAATCGTTACTCAAGACTGTCAGAAGTCATGTGTGTAAGACCGTGTTAATGCTACCATAGGTGAAATCTAATGAAGGGGGAGGAAAAATACAGATTTTCACACTGGGAGAAACATCTGACACGTTGGTGTGATCCCAACTCCAATATAAACAGTGTTGATTGTTAAAAATGAGATCTACATGAGAGCCACAAAATCAGAGAATTATAAGTCACAGAATGTTGTCATTAGCCTGTTAAAATAACCTCTTCACCTCTTTTCAACATTCACAAAATGAACTTAAGTCCTTTGACTGTGTGGCCCAAAGTAACATTAGTTTTCTGTCTGTGTTGATTTGATACAAGGGGATTTAATTTTTTTTTTTTTTTTTAAAGGGGAATGAGTACATTTGGAAAGAATGCTATCAACTCCCATTACTAGAAATGACAAGATTTTGGAATACCACTGGGGCTGTGGTTTAGGCCACATGAGGAAGGCTGCGTTGCCCTAATGTAAATTAAATACAAGCACATACCAGCTGTCTGTCTATCTCTCTGTCTCTCTAACACATACCAGAAATAAGGGTTCTAAGTACTGCTAAAATGTAATGACTTAATTTGATGAGTGCATTGTGGGTGTCTGGGTGAAGGGAAGAAGAAAAAAGTGAGAGAGAGAGAGAGAGAGAGAGAGAGAGAAAGTGAGAGAGAGAGAGAGAGAGAGAGAGAGAGGAACTGGGAGAAAGAGCAGGAGAGAGAGTGAGAGCAAGAGATAGGAAGGGAGAGCACTCAGCTTTGCTAATGACTGTGTTCCCAGGAGCCTAATCAAAGATTTGTACATCTAATTGCTGTCAAGTCAGCGCTTGCCACCTGCCATGTCTTGCCACACATGTGCTCATCTCCTCTCTAGGAGCCATTCCAGAACCATCCATCATCCTCACTGAGAGGAGCGACAACACAACCTGCCAGGCAACCTGCCCCCGCTAGCATGGCCAGTTCCACGCTCCATGAACCAATGCACACACACACTCACACACACATTGTTAATCAGCACAGAAATACCTCACAAGACCTACACGGTGAAAAATGCACTCTAGTTGCTCAGGATGGAAATGATTTGACACTGTCATCTGACAAACATGAGCATATCTTACTCCATAATACTGTATAGTTCATAACATAGTCTATAATAATATTCTGCTGCCTAATACTGTGCAGCAATATGACTCTAACTCTAATGGAACACATGACATTCATCACAGAATTATAATGTTTTAAGTTACGTAACACCCATATCACTCAATACTAGGGAGAACAGTTACTGCTAAATCCCAGGACACACCACTGATTGGTGTATGCCATTTTAGAGAGCAGCTGATTCAGTAGGCAAGTGTGGAATGATGAAAAAGTGTGTGTGTGTGTGTGTGTGTGTGTGTGTGCGTGCGTGTGTGCGTGTGTGTGTGTGTTTCTATGTGCGGTTTTAGTCGCAGAAAGGCCTCACGAGCGACGCCCACAGGTCCGCGCTCACAAGCTCTTCCCAATCTCAGGAGAGCTCTTGAGCTTTAATTAATAGTGGTCCGCCTCTCACTCACTGCATTTGGGCCTTAACAAGAGTGACAGTGCCAGCTCTCCTGGGCTTTGTCTTCCAGCGCAGCAGAAATACTACCCTCTCATTAAAGCCGCAATGCAAGACTGCTAACCAGGCTTTGCACTTCAGAGGAGGTGCAACCAGAGGTCAAAGCTCTCTGTTGACATTTGGAAACTACTTGAGAGAGAGAGAGGTTGAAAAGGAGTGCACCGAAGATTGCATTTTGAGATATTACAATTTTTTTTTATACGGATGCAAGATCAATAAAACCTCACAAAAGGGTTTATTATAATGTGAGTCATGATGGTTTCAGCTAAGATTTAGCATGCGCTTATGCAACAGTCAAAACCACTCTGCTTATTTATAATGTATCACGTTGTCATCTCAGGGCAAGTAAATACAACAAAACAGCTACAACCACTAACCCCAAATTACCCAAGCTCATTAAAACGTAAGTGTGTTGAGAAAGTCCAAAACTTCTTCAGTTTTTTTTGCTTTAAAAAGTTCAACCTCCAAAGTTGCTATTGGATTACTCTTCATTAGCAATAGTAAAAATCTAGACAAGTGACTCAGAGAGAGAAGTGAGAGAGAGAGAGAGAGAGAGAGAGAGCTGGCAACAATGAAGAAAATTCCAATTGACTCCACAAATAATTAGGTAATCAGGTAATAATGCCTCAGATGTTACATTTGCTGTGCCACACACTTGTGGGAAGCCGGAATTAGCCACAAGACTCGGGTAATTATCCAGTCTGAGCACCAGTTAAGCTTTAGCTATGTAAAAACAGGCCTGACTGGTAGCAGGGGAGTTGAAACGCCGTACTCTGACATGCCCAGACACGAAGGGTGTAGTCTTAAGAGCCTGGGAGGTTTGTAGTGCTGATGGGAAAGCATCTTTACTAACCGAGTTACAAATGTGGATGGTTTGCTGGCTGACTTCTCAAGGAGAAACTCTAGTTTCGAGAAATTAGCCATTTTTGTTCATTAATGTAAGGGTCTCCTGAGTCTTTCATTTTGGCTTCATACTCACAAAGAAACAGTGTAATATGAGAGCACATACTAGCTTGGAAATGGCTAATCAAGGGTTTCCAAGTCGACTCTCCAGAGAGAAAATGAAGAAACGCTTATTTAAAACAGTGTGAGACTGAAAGCTATGAACCTCTCAGCTCTCCACAGGTTTTTAATCCCAGCCATGTGAATGGTAAGAGGTCTAGAGAAGAAAGTATAGCTCTTTGTGACCAGTACTGGCCTGAGAGGCTGTAGACCAACTGATTATGAGTGAGCTGCAATGACACACTATGGAGCCAATCAAGACACTTCTGCCTGTGTTCAGCCACTGAGACAGGAAGAAATTTCACAGTTCTCAGCCTAGGACAAAAAAAAAAAAAAAAAAAAAAGTCTGATGGTAGCAGAGAGATCTTGAAGTCATACGTTTAAGGTTGTAAACTTTTCATTTCATTCGGTGGCAAAGCTCCAGTCTCTCAGGGTATAGCGAATACCGACTTCTTCTGCCATAATTCACTATCTACATATACTATACATGACTCGTGATAAGTGTTACGCAATCTGGCACAGATCCTCTTTCATATCGTGACAGCAGATGTGATCAGAATGTTTCCCTCAGCTGACTCACACGGTTGGACTGCTTTCCAACGAACGGTTTCTAGGACGACCGGGGGGAGCAGGTCTAAATCTAAATTCTAAACATTGCCGAATTTCTCACAGTTTCTGACAAAAAAAAAAAAAAAAAAAAGCAGAAACTTCAAATGAATCACACGCAGATGCTCATTAGCAGTCTTCTGAAATCTTTGTGTTGTCATGCTAAAATGTGAAGAACGGAGCAGAAGTTTTGATCATATGTCACATCGATGCATCGCTAAGATTAGATTCCTTTTTCAGACAGCGCAAGAGATTGCAGCGTGATGTTCATCTGAATTCTATAATGCATAAAAATGCCTATAATGAGATCAAACTCCACCAATGTTGGGCATAAAAAAACCAGAATGGTTTATGTTAGATCTCTCTGTGTCCTGCATTCTTCATTCTGAATAACTCTTTGCAGGCGGTTGGCACATGCTTGATCTAATGTCTGTCCTTCTGTATCTCCAGACAAAGACCCCTGCTGGTATAATCCTTGGAGACCTGCCTAACCATACCCCTGAGTCACTCTTTGTCATTGTCAAGGAAACTTGTGCTGAAAAAGTGGCTATGAATGGTGCAATAGGATCTCAGCACTAATGAGTTGATTGGGTTCATAACTTATTTGAAACCGATAAACTTTTTCAGGGGACACCTCTATATCATTCCCCATATGAAATATTTCATTGAGTAAAGGCATGGTGATGCATTTCTGTTTCACAATCAAGTCTCCACACCTCTTAAAACCCAAACTGAATGGGATTATTCTCCAGGCTCACTCTGACAGCAGGAGGTGAACCTGGAAGCCTTAGGCGAACCGTGATAGTAACTAAGCGCATTCAGGGTTTGTCCTTGAGGATATAAAGTCAAAGGCCCGAGACATTGTAAATCTGACACTGGACAAATTGTTTCATAAGCTGAAATCTCATGAAGGGGCAGAAGGGTACGATGGAAGCACATTAATCACGCCATATGGCAAGTGGGAAAAGACCTCCTGTTTTCAAACATCATTGATTTTCTTTAATGCTTACACTTTATCTTATTTCCTATTATGCTCCCCTTTCGTTGGCTTTTTGCACTGTAGTAGTGATGTTGTTGTTCTTTTTCATACTCAGATCATTTACAAAACCAACTCCAACTGCTTTTGGCAGCCAAGAAAATCTCCTGTGAAAGAAAGTCAAGACCCCTCTGAGTTGAATGACAGGAAATGACCTTAAGAGAGTTTATCCGAGGCACCAGAGTTGTTTTAAACAATACGAGGCATTTCTTAAGCCATACACATCTTTGTTTTCACGCGGTCATTTGAGCACTAAATCTTGTTTGTTTTTTGAACCTGTTTCGACGTGGTCGCGGACATCATTTTTGATCGGGAGCCGAGATCAATTGAAACGGCTCGCGCAGAAAAAAAATCCAAAATACGCCCACGGCGAAAGCGCAGTGAAAATAAGCCCCCCGTCTGGGCCCCGGTGGAGAGCTGTAACCTCGGCATGTTGAGACAGCTGCTCGTTTGACTTGGGCGCTCCCCAGGTTGTGTGATTCATCACATGAGTCAGTATCCAGATCCTGGGCCTTTAACTTGCCAATAGCATGATTCACTGGAGGCCATTCATTTTACATAGATATCTTGAAGATGAACGGGGCGAAAAAAAAAAAATTCAAAATTCACATTGAATTTTAGACGCTTTTGCCTCAGCTGCTCAGCCCAACAGTCAGATAATTATGCGAAAGAAAGCATATGGTTTAAAAGTTTTCTATCTTCATTAAGCTGCAGGTGATGAGGACGCTGAGAATGTTCCGTCTGGTGACGTCTGACATTTCAGGAACTTTACACGTCTGAATTAAATCTCCATCTTCTAAAGGTATTTGAAAAAAGCATTTGAATAAAGAAAAAGAAATCATCTTTGGGACAGACATTTAGTCTGCAGTGAAAGAGAACTCCGTAACAATCAAACCGTTAAAAAAAAAAAAAATGTATTGTATGGTCCAGCACCATAGTGTCCATGCTCCGTGCTCCAGTGGCTCAATAAATCTAAAACCAAAGCCATGGACTGAACAGATGTCTGTTTTCTCTGTAAACTCTCTCAATTTTTTTTTAAATGTATCTTTCTTCGTACATGTGATTAAGACGGATGCGGTAGTTGGCACAAACTCCAAAAATACATTCTGTCAGTCAGATCAGAGAAAAGAAAAAAAGTTCAAGAGTGTCACCACCAATTAAGAATAATGAGCACTTCTCTCTGGGCCCCCTGCCACACTACCAAAACCCTTCGCTTTGTTTATTTATTTATTTATTTGGTTGGTTGGTTGTTTGTTCAACTGATAAGATGATGAAAAAAATGTCCAGACACCACCATAATTACAAAGTGAACCTTAGTTTTGCTGAAGAAAATTTGGAATCTGTCATTGAGCACAGGGTAGTTTTTTTCCCCCTTGCATCTGCAGGTGATCCACAAGCATTAATGTTAATTGCATATAAAACCAGCTATCTGACTTAGGAGTTAGTCTTTTTGCCCAACTCTGGTTAATTTAATGATTTTTTTTTAAAACAAAGTCTTATAAAAATTCCCATGCATCCCCCTCACCACATTTAATTCAGGGAGTAATTTTAAACTTTTAAATTTTCTTCTAAGTCAGACATCAAAGGGAAACAAGGGTTATTTTATCTTTGACACTGACCATCTAGTCAATGTTAGGCATGCACTCTAGCCTAAGTTTCTTGCTTCTCAGCCATGTGTGTGTGTGTGTGTGTGTGTGTGTGTGTGTGTGTGAAGTCTACAGCCAGGGTTCCAGGCACGCCCGTCCAGAGCCACCACAACTGGAGGGCTCAGCGTGTGTGAGTCCAGACTGGCTCAGTCTGGTTTTTCTCACCAGGCTTGAATTAGCAACTAGCTTTTCAGCACCTCCCTTTACCAGTATGAATGAGTGTGTGAATGCGGATTATACAGGATTAAGAATATCAAAACAGTGAATACAGTTTGTCAAAGCTACTACTACAGTCTGTTAACTCGTGAATCGGTTAATGCATTTTTTTTTGAGTTCAACGTGATCTTTGTCTGTGTTTTGTCCAGACAAATTTTGCGGTAATTTTGTAGCGTTGCCACACATTTCCCCCTAAATATGGCCCTCAGGTGTGAGGTACTGTAATGTTGACGGAGGCTTACCATTTAAAATCCATGAGAAAAAGATGTTACTGTACATGTAGCTTAGTCAGTGAAAAAAAAAAAAAAAGACAACCCACATCGTCTTTTTTAACACGGGACACGGCCTGCGCACTGATGCTGTGTTTTTTTTTCGGACTTAAAATACTCCATTTCTATTGATTCTGTATTCTATTTTATATGTTTCTTCTCTGACATGATGAAGCGTTAAGGTTTATTATTAGAAAATAGATCTGCAAGTTACATTAATCACACAAAAATCATACATCTTTCGTACACCCACTGTTGCAGCGAAACTGTACAGTCAAGGTGATGGGCTGTAATAAAATACACAGAGTCACTGGATCTTTAGCAAACAGGGAAAAAAACATGTCCTCCACTCACTGCTCCTCTTTTTTTTTTTTTCCCCCCAAAGCGTTTGCTAGGCTTCAATTCCACACTGTGTGATTGCTTGTGTGTGCGTGTGTGCATGTGTGTGTGTATGTGTGTGTGTATGTATGTGTGTGCCTGTGCGTGTGCATGCCACAGAGCGGGAGAGCTCATCTCTTTTTCACATGGTCCTGAAGGTGATGGGGGTACTGGGGCAGAGGTGAGCGGTGAGTGTTGCCCCGGGTTACTGAGTAACCACAGATCTCGCCTCCCTCTTCAAGGCCTCTCAGCTGACCATTCCACTTCACTGCCATGCTTCTCCCCCTCTCATCACCTTTCCCTATTCTCTCTCTCTCTCTCTCTCTCACACTCTCTGTTTTTGTCCTGGTCAGCAACATCATCGTGAGAAAACAATTCAATCACACATGAATACCACAAAAGCATCCAGTACAGAACTGAACAACACGAATGCTCTACAATAACACTTATCATTTTTATGACCTCCTATTTTTTATTTGTTTATTTATTTATTTTTTACATTTTCCAGCAATACTACAATGGATAATGTCTGGATTGTTCATTAATTCATACCCAGGCGTGTTTGGTGATAATGAGGTCAGGTTTGTTTATGTTATGAATTCTGTGGGTCAGAATGTTGGAACCGGTCTCCGATCTTTCGTGCGCACAGGGACAACAGCATTGTACATGCGTAGGTCACATGCAATAACACTCGACCAACTCCTCATGTAAGCTTCCAACTCAGTATATTTACAGACCTTGAACATTTGAAATGCACTAAGCAGAGAGACCGAGCCCCCCGTCCGTGACCCCGACACAGGGCGAGCCCCCTGGTTCATAACAATAGAAACATACACTACATGAGCTGTGGGCTGAAGAAAGCTGGTCGGTTATGTTTTGGTGTAACTGAGACTGTTGTTCTGTCTAAACTAGAAAAAAAAACCCCCAAACATAATGATATGGAGTTTAGGCGTTACTGTCTTATGAGAGTTTTTTTTGCTGCGCTCAGACTGGTCTCATACCATAGCTAACACTCCCATACATACTGTAATCTCACAGGGTTTAGATGAATCTCTGTGACAACATTTACTGCTGCTGTCAAACAATGCGTTTCAAACATTAATGTGACAGGACCTTTCATTTATGCATAATGTGTAAATGAATTCAATGTAGGCTCGTAGAGGATTTATACAAATGCTTAATCTTTACTGTCTCCTATACCTTTTCTGCCTCAGACGCTGATAATGAATATCAGATGGGGAGAATGTAATCTAGGAGACTGGCATCTACTACACACAAACAGTACTCATGAATGACCTACTGAATGTGCACACTGGTGTTACACACTGGCACACCTCCATATTACAGGATGTACTGAGATACCAGTAAGTAGACTTACTGTTAAGCTCTCCCATAATTCTGACAGATATTAGGATATTACACAATGACATCACCAAGACGGAATATAACAACAATAACAACAACAACAATAACAATAGAAAAACCACACAGAGAGAGAAAACAATGTGCAGGGAGGAGAAAGTGTGTGTGTGAGTGTGTGGTGGGGGGTGGGGGGTAACTTAGGTCCACAGCAGAAGTATTTGGAAATTATGTAATCCATTTCAAGTATGTTCCAGGAATCTGTACAAAGTGTTCACATCAGCAAAGCAAACACATTTCTGCAGGCTAGAGATGAAAAACTTGCACAATAGACATTGCCACGCCACTCCGTACTGTACAAGCATTCTGGGGCGTCGTTAGGGGGGCCAGCTCGTCTTTGGTGCCTGAAAGGGCAGGCCCGCTTGAATAGGCACAAAGCGTGTGGAATCCCTCCCTCTTACACGCAAACATGAGTAACCCAGTTAGGGAAATTCATAAGAACAGTGCAAATGACAACACCATATGACACAAATAGACCGGTTCATTGTTTTCGCAGGTCATTCAGGTTTGACCTTTTGACCACAGTCGGAACAACATATTGCCAGCAATAAAATTCCTTTTTGAATCAATTTAAAATGAATCTAAGTTTTTAATGAATTAAAACTCTGTCTGTCACATGTATAGCAACTAACTTGCACTCATTTAAAGAGTCACTGAATTGCTGTTCAGTGGGTTCTATCATTACATTAGACGAGATGGTTTCCAGAGCTACAAGGCCTTAAATCTCTGGATGTGAGAAAGAAAGCAAGAGCATGCAAAATGACCAGCCATCTAAAATAATGACTTTACAATCAACTTTTATTTCAGTAAGTCTATGGTCATCAATACAAGCAGACCGCAAAGTTTCTGAGCAAGACACCCCTAAAATGTTCTACGAGCACTGTTTCGAAGAGCTGCCTTTGTCAATACCCACCAACCTTCACTTGTTGGAATGTAAACAGACTATTTTCTTGGGGGCAATGACTTAAATGTAAATTTCAGGAAACTTGTTAAGAACATCTGTGATCCACGTCAGGGTTACCCTACTTTATAATCGTCTAGAATGACCAGTAATTGCAATAACGCGCGCCGTCTTGTTTAGCCAGCTATCGACTCATTAAGTTTAATGTGTATTAGTAACATCAGCGTTTGGATGTGTCAAGTGTAGCAAACATTTTAAACCACTCCACGTGTATTTTGCTGCTGCTGACATCACTATTTATAACACTGTTATTCATTGCTTACCGGGGTGGTAAATCTTGAGACCTAAAATTACATTGACAGTCATTGCAGCTTACTGCACTCGGTGCAAGTGCCAGGCCGTTAAATTATTAATGAGAACCTCATTCCCATCAGAAATGTGTCTGGGTAGTGTTTTTATTGCTTTTTTGAATTGGCCTGACTCAAGTCTATTTTGTGTGCCCACGAGGCGAGGAATATTTTCGCTCGTGAAGTCAAAGAGAACGGTGCAGCACCCCTCTTACGGCCCCTCTGTATTTACTATTAAGACAGTTCTACCCTCGTTTTACTTCACGTAAGGTAATCTTATCCATTCGCTCCGGGAGCCATGTCATCATTTCCAAGTTCTCAGTCTCAAAAAGCGGGACAATATTATCCAGTACTGCTCATTTGGGCTCCTGCAATATTGCCGAGATCCTGGGAAGAGCCAAAGGTTTTCCGAGCCAGTAATCCTTAAAGATTTAAACAGTCATACGAATATTACACTCAGAGTGATATGCGTCTCGAATGTCAACTGCACTTTTTCAAATCAATGTGAAAACAGGGCAACCCAAGACTCATCAGTTCGGTTCAAATCAATTTGATCAATTCAAAAGTCAGGCCTTCTTTCGTCTGAAAGAGACAGTAATGAAACAACCTTGTGACGATCGAGCAGGGTTGCGCCAACCGGAGTGTCGTATCAAATTTAGCTTGTGTGACTTCAGTATTGTCTGTGTGGATGCGATGGTTATGGTATTTTCATTCATAAAGTGCGAGTGTATTTTGACCCCCATTGAGAAAAAGAAAAGAAAGAAAAGAAAAGAAAAGTTAAAAAGTGCAAATAAAACAAGTTTTTAGTACTTGTAATGTTAGGGGCGAGGGGGCAGGGGGGTAGTCATTTAACATTAAATACTCACTTTCCATTGCAATGAGAAGGTGTGGAAGATGATATTTAGATAGATTTTACTGTAATTTCCTTTATAGGTTTGAAGCTAATATGTGAATTGCATAACCAATGCTTTTATTCTAATAGGATTAAATCTGTGAGAGGGGCGATCCAGGCGCCAAGATTAGCCGAACAATAGCCGTCTAAGAATTTGGCTGATGTGGTAAATTCCTGCAGAAAAGGTTCCAAGACTTCAAGAAAGGCAGAGGCACCGAAAGGGACTTTGAATGTTGAAATACAGATTACACACGTCTAAGTTAACGCTACAATATACCCAAGGGAACACTTTAACCCCTTACTGATGACCTTTCAAAACTCTCACTTCGGGACAAGTCGCTTCCCAAGAGAAATGAGGGGGAAAAAATTGTCAGGATGGAGTAGGACAGTGTCTGAATCTATTCACGCTCACTGGCATTGTAGGGCAGCCCAAAGTCCACCGATCACCGTTGATTTAACGGAAGTCCTGTTATCTGTCTACCTAGCCACAATTTGCCGCGCGGAAGAGTTAAAACGTTGGTTAACGACTGACCGATAAACAGCTCCACGCTACGCGCACTCTGTGAAGCGGATGACTGGATGGGTTCGCCGTCGTCTTTAAGTGGTGACCCTAATGGCACATCACACACCTGTTCGTTTAAAAGACCGCCCGTCACACGTCAGTGAGCTTGCAACGCAACGCGTGCATTTCAGCCAAAAGGAAGGGTTGCTGATGGTAAATGCTAATTTATGCAAATTAACGATGTGAAAAAAAAAAAGGATTTTTTCCCCGAAAGATATATTAATGACCGCCTCAACATTCTTTACCCATGTCGTAAGTTGTAAGCAAGTATGAAACTGTACAACAATACCGGTTATGAAGAAATCTAAGGCATTGCATTTTTCTGAATGGGCACGTTGTTTGATGACCGCTGATTATATATTTTTATTGAGGGGTGTATACAGTGTGAAACCACTTTCAGCTATAATAGCCGTGTCGTAACAGCTTGTATGGTAGCAACAAGGTCGTAAATCATAGCCCTGGTTACAACCTGTTAAACAAATTGAATAAGGAGATGCATAAAACGATGTCCTCCAGGCATCAAATGACTGGTTAAAAAAAAAAAAAAAAAAAATCTAAATATGGCAGTATTTTACATGCTTTGAAGAGAAGAGAGAGGGGTCATCCCTACTTAAAGGGCTTAAGTTCTCTCTCTCTCCTTGGGCAGGCCGTAATAGTGTTCCAGTTGTACCCTGGACTGAATGTCCTGTTCAGTGCTATTTGAGCAACATCCGGCTGGTGGGGGCATTCCTGGGAGCTGGGCCTGAAGCCACTGCCAAGACCCGGAGCAGCAGGGCCATCCTTGGCTGTGACGTCATCCCAAAACAGACAGGCATGGCATGGTTCTCCTAATATAACACTGCACGGCTAAGGTGCCCTTTGCAACCGGTGCTGCCAGGAGTGATGTGTACAGTTGGACCAGGCGTTGCGTGCAGAGCCAAAACAACATTACCTCATGGCAAAATTTAATGCAAGACACCGAACTTCAGAATCTAACTGGTTAAGATTTTTTTGTTTGTTTGTTTGTTTGTTTTATTTTCCTCTGAGAGAATTATATGAGACAGAGTCGGTTCAGTAACGGAAGGAGCGAATCTTCTGCGGAGATTTCAATTTAAAAAAAAAAAAGAAAAAAAAAAGGCAAAAACAACAGACACCTCCAAGAACTGCAAGTTTCACAGAATTAATTAAGCGTTGTCACATTGCATTTGTAGTAAGTCTTCAGTCTGTTTACAGATAACTGAAAATGCTCCAGCTCCATGTCAAAGGCATGTGAGGCTCACTAAAGCACTCCTAGACAGTGGCTTAATCAGGAGAGTCCCCTTACTGTGGACATGTGACATGCTTAAAATATTCCCTCAGATGAAAGTCTGTGTTCCTACAGTCACACTCATCTAACTGTAGACTCTAACCCAACACAGCCTTCCACTGTCCCCCCAACAGGTCTTTGACACAGAGAGAAACTGGGATCTCTCTGAAACCCGTACAAACAACTATTATTAGTCTGTCAGTAATATCATATTTTTCTCTCTGTTTTTCATAGTTTTTCTAAAAATAGATGAGGAATGGAGGCTGGCAGGCATTTTTCCTGCAATTAAAGGATGGCGTGACTGGCGATTGGGCCGCCAACATGAAAGCACCATTGTCTGAGAAAATGCACCCAGTCCGCCCGTGGATTGGTCTGTGCTGCAACCGGGTGGCCACAAAATTTCATTTAACTATCTCTTTCAGAGGAGAGGAAGACCGACAAAAAAAAAAAAAAAAATATCGAGACACACAAGCATGTGTGCATTTGGGTATATTTTAATGCAGTTAAGAAAAAAAAAAAAAGGGACAAAAGGGGAAAAAAAAAAAAAAAGATTTTAATGAGAAGAAAGAAAGAGCTGTTTCTGATTAAAGACTGGAACAGGACTGGAGTCAGAATGGGCTCTCTGTATGTGTGTGTGTGTGTGTATGTGTGTGTGTGTGTGTGTATGTGTGTGTGTGTGTGTGTGCGCAATGGAGAGGCAGTATAAGGGTCTGTATCAGGCCCCCCAAGCCTGCTTGTGGGAATCTCCATTCACGTGGAGAGGAAAAATAAATATTTTTTTCAAAGTCCTGTTCTCTCTCTCTCTCTCTCTCGCTCTCTCTCTCCTCTGGCAAACAGCACCTTCAGTGCAGCGATGTGGGAACAGGAGAGTGGAACATTCAGCGGCCGAAAAGTCCAAACTCCATTTGTGTGCAGACACGCACGCACGCACGCACACACACACACACACACACACACACACACACACCCCTTTCACGCAAAATACTCACGGCCACTTAAAATCCTTCTGCTGTTATAATTGAATGCAGGCTCTCTTCTTCATCTCACAACGAGAGGAAAAAAAAAAAAAAAAAAAAAAAAAAATGTTCAGAACAGCCTCCAGCTGCAAAAGTCAGAAATCTTCCCGCCACCAGGACACCCTTTATAGCTCAGTCTTTGACTCCCTTAATCCAACTTGAGAGTCCTTCTGTGGCCCGGAGGCTTACGATACAGTACGGCTTCCCCTGTCGTGGCTGATCTCTCAGACTACTCTCTCCTGAGGGTCTAGACGTCCACCTGACGTTCTTCAGATTAGCCTCTTAGGACAGGAGCGTCTTCACCTGCTGCGGAGATCGGTGCAGGATGGACTCTGGTTCTTTGTAGCCATTAGCGGAGTTAGTGACGGCCGCGTACACCTCTCCGTACGCTCGACACACCAGCTCAGTGGACTGCCTGAATATCTGCTCCCTGTAAGTGACACAGACAGTCAGCCTGATTCCCCAGGATGGGCCGTTTGTCACAGACAGTCAGCCTGATTCCCCAGCATGGGCCGTTGGTCTCTGTGTCTCGTGACGAGCCCTGACACTATTGCACTCTTATTATATTGTTGGAAACACATGCATTTAGAATCACTGCGCATACCTCTCAGCCAACAATTAGATACGCCTTGTTACAGCCGTAATTACTCTGAGTAAGCAAGCAAACTTGATTTGTATGACTAATCGGTTTTGATTATTCAAAGTGTTAATGAATGAATAATAGTTGATGCGTGCCCATAGGACCTAAATTGGTCAATGAGAGAAAAATAAACAGCAACAAGCAAACAAAACAAGAAAAAATGACAGGTGAGAGGGTCATTTTTATAATGTACATCTAGACACAGCTAGAAAAATGATGATCTGTAAAGCGTTTTGGGTTCTTGGTTGAGTGAATGTGGCCGACACTGGGAGAGCTCCACAACAGGGCTGACACCGCCCCCTACAGGTGCAGTTCCAGCAGCATGTCCCATATCAACAGGCCCACTTACATCTAGCCTCTAAATGTAAAGCCTTCACAGGCAAAAGAGCCATTTAAAGGCACAGACATATGTATTCCTTACATACAGATGTCCTTCGCTTCCAACCCTGCAAAATGCTGGATCCATATAGCATGCAGAGGGAAGAGCATGACGGCTCTGTGTTTGTGTGTGTGTGTGTGTGTGTGTGTGTGAGAGAGAGAGAGTGAGTGTGTGTGTGTGTGTGTGTGTGAGCGAGTGAACGTGGGAGCGAGCAAGCGAGTGAATGAGTAAATGTCCGTGTCCGTGAGGGGGAGGGGTTTCCAATCAAGCGATCCATCGCCATTAAGCCCTCCCTGAGCAGTGGGATCGTGCGTCTCACGTGTAAGAGCCTCCTCGTGTGTGGGAGAAAGAGGGGGGGGGGGGAGGGAGGGAGGAAGGGAGGTAGAGTGAGAAAGAGAGAGTTGGGAGGGGGAGGGGGAGAGAGAAATGGACCAGCGGCTAATTAATGGTGTCCAACCCATCAATGCTCCTATCTCCATTAATAGAGAGCATTAACCTGAGGGACAGTGAGTGCTCCTCAAGCCTGCTACATTTCCTGGGAAATGTGACTCAGAGAGAGCTGCTGCTCTTTCCAACAGCACAACCACGATGCTGTTAAAAGCCCATAACAGCTCTGCTTAAAAAAAAAAAACAAAAAAAAACAACACCTACAAACACACACATATACACACACACGCGCGCGCGCGCATGTGCGCGCGTGGTCCACAGCTTCACGTTCTCTTCAGGTGACGGTAGCTGTATCAATTTAAGAGCATTGTTCGAGGAATGATGGGAAGAACATATCTCAAATGAACTTAATGGAGAAGCCGCGGCCGTGGTTACGGTTGCCGTGTTGCTGAATGTCGGCATCGGGCTAAAAGATTAGCGTGGACTCCGTTCCTTCTGTGTTAGGTACATTGTCTCCTCATTGGAGTTTCTTATTTAATATCCTGTCGGGGATGATCGGATGTCTACGATAACTGGATGACTGAAATACTTACTTGATGGAGGCACTGAGAAGAAAGTTGAGCTGAGGCATCACTAGAGTGTCAGGGGAGGACAAGTATCGGTCGAACTGGACCTGTCAGCAGTGCCATAAACAATAAAGTGAATAAAACCAAAATTGAAAATTGGGTTGGGCTTTCTAAATAAAGGTGCAACACATAAAGGGAGAGAAAGGGAGAGAGAGAGAGAGAGAGAGAGAACAAACTCACCATTGCCGCTTTTAGCGATGAGCTGTCCATGCTGGGGAGGTTAGCCAGAGGGCCCTGTCAAAAAAAAGGCCCGCGAAAAACACAGGGTTACACAAACGCCAGGAAGGAGGATTTTTTTTTTTTTGAATGGAAAAATGATTTGATATCAACACCTCCAAATGTCTTTCTGCACCCAAACTGATGAGCGTTTAACTTAGCAAAAAAGTGTAAACTTTTTCAGCAGAAACGTGTGTGCAAATAGACGAGAGCAAAGAAGCAAAGAGAGAGGGAGAGGGAGAAAGAGAGACAGAGAGAGAGAGTGAGCAACGGAGAGGGAGAGAGAGAGAGAGAGAGAGAGAGAGAGAGAGAGAGGCGTCGAATTCTTCAGATTTTAATCCAGTGATTACTGTGGCCTGGCATGCTCCCAGCCTCTCAGGCCCTGCTAACCACACCACAACTGTAGACCGCACGACAAGACTCTGCTTAAAATAGGCGCAAAGAAAAAGAGAGAGAGAGAGCTGAGAGAGTGTTACTCAGAGAAGAAAAGAATGAGAGAGAGAGAGAGAGAGAGAGAGAAAGAGAGAGGGGGGGGGGGGAAATGGCGGGAGAGCAAAACAGGGCTAGGCGACATGAATGAAACCAAAGACGTAGTTTTCATATCGCCCGACTCCTTCACGAACGGCGTGTGTTTTTTTTATAGTTGCTATTCACAGGTGTAATGCAGTAGGAGTGGAGCTCGGTCTTTGGGTTCAGAGAGGGCTTTGACACAGCGACGCGGTTGTGCGCGCTCGGTGTTCCGTGTTAGCGCGACAGCAGGTGTTCGTCATACAGCAGCTTTAACATGGAGGAGTGTGGCAAAGACTTGGCACAGAGATGCCAAGATTTACAACACTATGCCAATGTCTCTTACTGCCTCACTCTCTGATAACACGCATACAAAACTCTCCCATCTCATGACTAACTTTGACTAATGCTACGTACGGACATTCTCCCCCTTAAAGCGTTTGACAAGCTAATGTTATTAATTAGTGGTTTATCTGACAACATGTAGTTCCCTTTGCCTGAGAGCTAACAAGTTCAGACATCGTTTTTTCATACAGGGTCATACTGGTTACAGCTACATCAAAGAATGACGTCACTGACCGACATCGGTCTGGGTAACTTGTCACATCTGTTAAGGCAAATGAATGACTTCTCTTAGCCCCACACATAAGAGCGATACAAGTAACTCTTAAGTCACATGCAGCTTACAGATCCTTCTAGAATTTTCCATGTCAAATAAACATACGCAAACGTACGCAAAACATACGCAAAAAAAAAAAAGGAAAAAATATATTCTGTGTTTTTGCTTGTTTACAACAACAGAAACACGGTAATGTTGTGAGTAAGTACTGAACTAAATGTGATTACATGGAGCTTTATACATGCAGTAATTCGATGGACACGAATAATTGGTTTTAAATCCACAGTCCTATTTTTACGTTCGAATATTTTCGATTTCAGACCATTTCCTTATGTGTGATGAACTTGAAAAAGACCTCTCTTTATTAATGAGAGCTAAACCATGGCGTAACCATAGTAACAGAGGGTCTAAAGAGAAGCCATGTAAACAATGGAGACTATTCCTGTAAAATGACAAAAAAAAAAAAAAAGGGAAAATGAGCTATTAGGACCAGAGGGATGGGCAGCTGAAGCAGATCTTCTCCTTTACTGTTAATACAATGGACTGAGCTCCCACAAAACATAGGACAAGCTTTACATTTGTTTTCTTCATGACCAAAAATAAAAGCTGTCAACCCCCCCCCCCCCCCCCCCCCAAAAAAAAAACCCCAGCTTTCTGTTCGTCCTGTCCTTGCACTTTAGGTTTACACTAATAAAGTAATGCATGAAATCACTAATAAATAAATGTTTTCCTGATAAACGCTGAGACCACGCTGAAAATACATTCACCCTATTTAACATACCTTTAGATGCTCTCAGTAATGCAGTACCATATAAAGTCAATTTACCCATCAGCTATTCTCTAAACCTGTACTGCTCATCAACAGTATGAGCAATGTCTGAGTTGCCTTGTTTGTGGTACGGCACAGCCGAGGGTCAAACTCCTAGGACACTTGGTCTCATCTGCTCAGCTACATAATGTTTTTGACATTGCTTTGGTAGTCTTCGGTACAATACCTCTTGAGACTGTTTCGGATGATTTGCTGTACCCAAAAACGACTGAGTGCTTCAGGCGTAGTTGTATATGATAAAGTCTGCCTGTCGGAAACTAGAGCAAGATGATGGGAAGAGACCGCAGTGGTGTGATTGGCTCTGATCGGTGGGAGTGGTGGTACCTGTTCTGAACTGTGCTGCTGTACAGAGTTGTAGATGTAACTCAGGCCCACTCTGGTTAAAACATAGGATGCCTGCTCATTGATCAGAGTGTCCAAGTGTGCCTCAATCTGAGAAATAGAGGATTAAAAGACAAAAAAAACAAAACAAAGACGTGAGCTCAACCCCGGATATGCAGACCCCTTTTTTTCAGCATAAAATATTTCTTTGGGAAAAAAAAAATAAAAAGGCTACTGGTATCAGACTGGTAAAAATCAAACTGGCATGCAGTCCCACGAACAAAGACACATTTTTATCTAATATCTGACTGAAGCTCAAATAAGGAAAATAAATAAATAAATAAATGAAAACTGTGAACGAGCACTAATGCCTTAGCCCATTTGTACTGTGTAGTATAATTATGTTATTTCTCCAGTGTTGAAGGCTTCATTGAATTAGAGGCAAGACCTTCTAAGCCTAACATAGACAGGCATGAAGCTGTTAATTCGTTTAAGACTGGCTGGGGTTAAGACCTCAAACACAGGTATATCTACTGGCAAAGGAAGAGATGGCAACATGATTTAATTTTGAATGATTGGTTGGTGATCAAATTGCATTTAACATTAAAAAAAGAAAAAAAAAAAAAAAAAAAAATATATATATATATATATATATATATATAAAATATGACCTATATCACTCACTGAACTTTAAAAGCGTATATTGGAGACACTAATAACAACTATGGATGTGAATAAAACCTAAACAAATATGAATATAGAAAAATGACTTCAGGCCAGACAACTTGTTACACATTCACAATAAAAAAAGTCCTTTTTTTATAACTTTGTGTGTTGACGAAACACTACATCTCATTGCAGTGTGAATTTATCTACCTCTTTAAGCACAGTTAGAGATAAACCATCACCCTAAAATGGAAGAAAGCCATTCATAGTATCTTGGAAGCTGGCATCTATTAAGTGACTTAAGTTTTTATTGCCACATTGGACAGTTCCTCAGCAGGGTGCTGACAAACAGTACCTGGAACTCAAGCATCTCCAGACGCTTGTCCGTGAACTCAAATAGTGCCAACGTGGTTTTCATCATGTAAAGGGAGTTAACCATGTAAGTGGCCATGTCTGCAGTGCCCAGGTTACTAGCAGACACTGTGCACAGCTGCAGCAGTGGGTCCAAGATACAGGACAGAACCTGAACACAGGGGTGGAGAGAGAGTTTATTGCATTATCATATGACAGATAAAAAGAGGAGGCAGAGATTAGATCAGCAGAAAACATGGGACAATAATGAGAATAGAGTCCACAGAGATTGAGAAACAGAGATATACATAGAATTAATATAAGATGTCTTTCTCTCTCTCCCTCTCTCTTTCTCCATGTACGTATAAAGGGGAGAGAGAGCACGAGAGGGAGACAGGGAAAGAGAGGGAGACAGGGAAAGAGAGGGAGAGGGAGAGACAGGGAAAGAGAGGGAGAGGGAGAGACAGGGAAAGAGGTGTCACCTGGGCAAAGTCTGCTTGGCGTGCGTCCAGAGGGATCACAGAGGAGTCGTGGGAGGCGAGCACCTCCCTGAGGAGAGACAGGGTCTGGGTGAGAGACGCGGTGGGGCCGAGATCAGGCGGCGGGAGCTCCACCTGGAAACGAGGACAACAAAAGAACACCTTTTGTTTACAGAGCCCCTCACTGTGTCAAGACTGTTTCCATCCTTCAGAATACAGAGGAGCATCTGGGGGGTGGGGGGGGGGGGGCAAGCTCCCTTATTTCACAACACCGCTTTACGTGTACGGTACACGTTATGTTGACGACAACATGGAATTTTTTTGAAGTGGAACAGGAAGCGTTTACTTAAAGAAGGTGACATGATGCGGTAAATGAAAAAAAACAAAAAACGGGGAAGGGTGATTAAATCTTGTGAGGTTTTTCGACCGTGTCGATACTCCGCCCGGGCAGGATGGCGCCCATTCGTCTTCATACTTGCCCTCTCAGTGGGTTGGTTAGCTGTTGATGGACGCTAATGTGACCAGAAGCTTTCGTCAAGCTCACCAGTGTTTAAATCGCTCGATAACTTGTCTGAAATGCTTGACCGCTGAAAAGCTTCATGCTGCTAACCATTAAGCGGTCAGTTCTTTAGCCCTCTCAGTAGCGCTAGTAAGACCTTGTACCTCACGTCCACTAATGGGACTGATTAGCGTTAGCCTGTGTTCCTGGTAGAGGCAGCTTCTGAGAAGGATGCGAAACATCCCTAAGCCTTGCCGATTTGATTAGCGTGGCGCTAAAGGGATAATTCCCTCAGAGGTGCAGAGGGCAGGTTGTCCTGTTGCTCCTATCGATTGCTTTGAACGTGTTAGGTCTCTGAGAGAGGCCTGCTCGTGTCCGGGGATATTTTGGCTTTAATTTGGCGCAAATCTGCTGTTATTCAAGCCTGGATTGCAAGAAACTGACACAGCGGCCAAATCTGAACGTGTTTACAAGGTTAGCGTCCTCCGGATATAGCTTTGTTGACGTTTAGGGTTTTGCAATAACACAGAGGGAGGATACACTGTATCTCGTAAAGGATTACGGCAGGAATTATAATTCATCCACTAGCAATTTTCAAGGTTCAGCACGTGAAATCGAGAGGACCTCAAGTACCAAAAACGAATAACTCCGTAATAACTGTTTTCGCCTGCGTCAAAAAACCCAAATGAATGCAAAGCAAAGAATCAAAGGGCACAACTGAAATCAACAGTGACCTTTTTATGCTGATGAACACTTCACAATGATTTGCAATAGAGTGCAATAGAATGCAAATCGTTTTGTTTTTTTTTATAATATTTATGTCTTTCCCACTTGTTTTGTTTTCATAGGTCAGGACATACCCCAGAAGACCTGGACTTTGTCTGGCATAGAAAATGTTTACTTTTTCTAAGGGCTCTTTAAGTCCAAAATGTTTTTTACCCATTGAGCATTCTATGTGTCTTCCACACGCGTGGAGAACAATTCAGCGAGATGACGTATTTTTCACACGGCAAAGTCAGTAGAGTACATAGGTCCTTATGAAATAAAGCTCACCTATCTGATGTATTTATCTGATATTTGGATAAATGTCGTGAAGAACAGACTAAAGGTCTTCTTTTCTGTTTTCTGTGTGTAAGGTTCACCTTGTCCATGAGGCGGCTGGCGTGTAGACTGAGGCTGTTGAAGAACATCTTCTTGCTGAGGACATGCATCTCCTCCATGGTGATGAGCAGAGAGGCCACACTGGTCCCAATGATGCCACTGGAGAACAGAGCACGCTATTACAATATGTACAGAAGCACCATTACCAGCCTGGCCAAAACAGAGTTTCGTATTTTTAATACTGGAAAGCAAGAATATATTATCAACTTAGCAACGTTGTTTAGAAGACGGGAGCACGAGCCGATGGTAAAAATAATAATAATAATAATAATAATAATAACCATCATATATCACTGAGTTTGCTATAGTTCATCACACAGAGCTTCTTTAAGTCTTGCTCTGGTGTGAGGACAGTCTGTTCAGTACCTAATGGTGTGGTGATAGAACTTCAGGAGATTGGAGAGTTTGTATAGTAGTACAGAACCCGGTTCTGCCACGATCACTTGCTCAATACGGACCTGATGGTCACACACACACAGACACGCACACGCACACACGCACACGCACACGCACACGCACACGCACACACACACACAGAGTTGTAAATGACCACAGTTAATTAAGAAAGCCAATCATGCTTGCTGAGAGCACTTACGAGAGTAACAAAAAAAGAAGCTTAAAATAAACAAATCACAAAAGGGCATTCCGCAAATCACTTCATGCTGTTCAAAAGGAAACGAGCGCTGAAACGAAATACTGCATTGACACTGATGACATTCTGGCAATGAAATTAATATATTCATGCTTTTTAAAGATGCTGAATAACATGTCACATGAACTAGTGAATTCAATTAAAGCAGCCAAGAACAATCCTAGGTCAGTTTCATCTGAAATTCAAATGATGCCCTATTCATCTAATGCAGATGTCCAGTATTCAGTGAGATGCCCTCCACCATCCCTCTGACCTTGAGTGGCCTGCAGACTCCCTCAGTGATGTGCCCCACCACCTCCTGCATGTTCTCCTCAACCCCTGCAGACAGAGTCAAACGCCGCTAAAAGCCACAGAACTCATTTAAGAGCCAACGCTCTCATATCTCAGCAGGTAAGGCCATAGGGGTTTTTTTTATTTTGCATAAGTAGATGTTTTTACATTTGGCCCGGATCTTTTCAATATCAGAGCGACTGCTGTGTGTCCTAAAAATGAAATGGCCTACATTTGGACCGTATGTTCTGTAAAAAATGGAAGGGAATGTAGTTAAAGCTAAAAAAAAAAAAGACAGTATGTTTCTTATGTAAAAAAAAAAGAGAGAAACATGTATGTGCTATGTTTTTAAATTACAGTAATTCCTCATTAAGTACGCAGTAGGTTATAAGGGAGAAGAGCGCTGTGTGAAGGGATACTGGTTGGCGCCTCTGTGTCCAGCTGAATACAAAATACAGCCTGATGCCCTTTTCAGAGAGGCCAGATTAGTTTCCTGATGCTGAGCAGCCATCTTGGCTCAGTCTGAACCTGGCTGCCTTGACATATGGCATTTACACATACACCTCACCGCGACTGGTTATACAAGAAGCAGGCTGCAGCACTGGCAACTCGGGTTGTAACGAAGGTTTGATTGGGCTGGGTTGGGTTGCGTTTGGGAGGGTACCTTGCAGCGTGACCTGTTTCAGTAAGGCCTCCAGATGTTCCTTCTCTGAGGCGGTGGCTTGGTGGAGCCAGGCCAACATGTCTCCAACATACCTGTTAGAGTGACAGAACATGTTTTAGATCTAACCAATGAACATACTCTACTCTAACAGCAACAGTCAGACTTCAGGCTGTGTGTGTGTGCATGTGCATGTGCGTGCGCGTGCGTGTGTTTGTATGTGTGTGTTTGTGTTTGTGTGCGTGTGTTTGTGTGTGTGTTTGTGTTTGTGTGCGTGTGTTTGTGTGTGTGTGTGTGCGTGTGTTTGTGTGTGTGTGTTTGTGTGTGTGTTTGTCTTTGTGTGTGTGTGTTTGTGTGTGTGTGTGTTTGTGTGTGTGTGTTTTTTTGTGTGTGTGTGTGTGTTTGTGTGGAGGGGGGGGTTCAGGCATGTATGAGAGCCATACAGTTATCTAAAAATCATACAGTGACCTATGACATAACCGATATTCATATATCATACACGGCCAAAAATTCCCCGTGCTTCATTTCACATTGTGAAAACATAACACCCTTACTCACAAGCCTGTTTTAGATTTAGACTATTAGTTTTCAGCCTAACGTTTGAAACATAGCGTCTTCCGTCGGTTGTAACGCGGGTCCCGAAACAACAGCAGATTATTACACAACGAGACAGTTCCCTGGCTAACGGAACTATATTAACTTCAAGTTCAATGAGCAGCAAAGGAAGTGACAAACTCGACGTTCTGAGAATCGGTGTCCAACCGAGCACCTCTGAGGTGACACGACATTTAAGCTCTAATCGACATTCTGCGAAGAAACCGATGTTCTCTAATCAGACCGTCAGCGTAGGGAGAGGAAAAAAGGTAACGCCACAGCGGGAGGTCGGTACAACTTGCAGCGAGGACGGATCCATAGATTTCAATTGCTAGGGCCCTTCCCTGAAGCAGTTGCTCGTGGGTTCCCTGAAGGGGTCAAGATTCTCTGAAAGAATCAGGTTGTCTTTAATGTGCTTAGTGCTTCAATTGGATTTGCGGTTTCCTGAGCCTCTGCAGAAACACGTGGTAAAAGCAATAGTTGGATTTGTGGGATGGCAGTTAAAATCTGGCACTCTGTGCATATCATAATGGAGTATGGAGTGGCTTTTAGCGCTAATCCACAATGCAGCCCCTAAAAATGACATGTAATTATTTGTAGAGTTCGAATTTATTTTTAGAGTTCTGAAAATGCCATCCACTTAGTTAGAGGAGGCACTGTTTGTGTTTGTATCTCTAATGGAGTAAGAGGCAGGAACGGAGAGGAAAACCCATATATGTCATGATTTGTACCTCAAAGGATCGTGAGAGTGCATTTCTATTGGTCGCGGAGTCCCACCCGGTCCACCCCGAGTCAGAGCGTCGATGAACCCCCGGACGACGGCGCTTCTCCTGGCCGTCCCAAACTCATCCAGAGTGTACCTGACCGAAGTGGACACACATAAAGAGAGAGAGAGAGAGAGAGAGAGAGGAAAAGAAAAGGTCTGACCCTTTGAGACAGGCCTCCAAAAAACACAGCAGAAAAACACTTGAGAGCGCCTTGGTCACAGACAGACAAAAACAATAGAAGGCCTGCACCAGCGAGCGAGGAAGTTTTGAAGGCGTGTTTTGATCTATGGGCTGCGAAAGAGCCAGGGCAGACTAAACAGTAGCGAGTGAAGCAGCCAGGACAGGGGGGAGAGGAGAAAGCTGGCTGAGATTACAGGAGCATTAGACCTGCCTCTTCCACTGACCTGACCTTGGGCTCCAAATGCCCACTCAAGGAAAAGGGGGGGATGGGAGGGGGCGAGAGAGAGAGAGAGAGAGAGACTTGTTTTGTTTTCACTGTAAGTGTGTTTTGCATTGGAAAAACCAAGGTAGCACTTAATCCCAATGAATGAGTTATTTTACAGCTCTTTCATTTCTTAACGTCCCCGGGAACATCCGGACCTCTTCCTTGTTGTTTAAAACGCCACAAATTTAGCATCCGAGTTGTTCTCGAATCGTACTGTCGAGGACGACTTTGACCCCGAAGTGTAAGAATTTTCAGGGACGACAACGAACATTATCCAGCGCCGCCAGCGTTACCAGCAACGCCAACATACTTCCACTTCTTTTTTTTTTTTTTTTTAAACCAGAAAGGTTACCAGGAAGCCAAAGAAGAACCCAAATATCTGAGTGTTTCCCACATCAGACATCATCTCTCATTGACTGAGCAATACTTGGATGTTTTCATTCTGCGCTGTACTCTCTGATAGGGGAAGTCTTTATCTCACCACAAACTGTGCATTTACATTCTCAGTCTACAGAAACAATACGATAGCAGCTGTCTCAGTCTCAGGAGCTCTCCTTCAAAAAAAAAGAGCAACTGCGGCCGCCTCTGATGTACGCGGCTCAGGCTCGCCGGGGTCTGACGTGACGTTAAGAGCACATAATAAAAAACAGATAAGGGTAAGAGGAAATGAGTTGAAACCGAAATTATTTTAAACGACGTATCGAGGGGCGAAGTGGCCTTCCAAACGCACACCTGTGGATTTATGCTGATGTTTCAGTGTTGTGTAAGTCAAGAATCATTTTTTTTTTTTTAACGGACTTGGAGCGCGTAGCCGTAGCTCAGAGGGCGATAGGAAAAAAAAGAGACAAGTTTGAAATTAGTGTGACACCAGGTGGCGAACTGGAGAAACTGCAGCCAAAGATCATAAACACAGTGTGGCTGTGGAATATTAGGGAAATAAACGGAATTAAAAAAAAAAGTGTGAGGAGAGAGTGAGAGTAAATGCGTGTGAGGTGATGAGACTGCTCACTTGTAAAGGACAGGCCGGTCCTGCAAAGCCTCCATGGCCTGACTCATCACAGGGGCAATGTCACAAGTCTCCTGAGTCAGTCCACGACACTCATCTAGACAGACAGGCAGAAAGAGAGACAGACAGGTAGACAGACAGACAGACAGACAGACAGACAGAGAGACAGACAGGTAGACAGACAGACAGAGAGACAGACAGGCAGAAAGACAGACAGAGAGACATACAGGCAGAGAGACAGACAGACAGGCACAGAAACAGACAGACAGATACAAAGAGACACAATCAGAGAGAGAGAGAGAAAGAAAGAAAGAAAGAAAGAAAGAAAGAAAGAAAGAAAGAAAGAAAGAAAGAAAGAAAAAAAGAAAATATTCTGTCAACAAATGGTAGCATCCTTTTACATTTGCAACAGAAAACGATGAAAATTTTTCCTGATTCCATGAGCAGATCTAACATTTCTGCTAACGGCACGACTGGCGCAATCCGTCTCTTGAGCAGTCGTTTCAGTAATGTTTGACCCTTTGAGTGTAGAGAGAGAGAGTGTGTGTGTGTGTGTGTGGGTGTGTGTGTGCGTGTGTGTGTGTGTGTGGAGAGCAGTGCAGTGTGGAGTTCTCACTCTGTGCCCAGCGGTACAGCTGCTCATACGCCGTCTCCTGCAACACTGCCATCTGTTCCATGATCTCCAACCTAAGGACAGAAAAGGGCACAGTAGTACAGGACTGCTGCCTGCCAGAGTCTCAGGGACATCGATGCATCAGGCATCTAATTCGTCTACAAAACTTTCCGTTCAGTTTACAGTTAAAAGACCTACAGCTCCTTAGTGCATTTTTCACCGTGTAAACACATTTTTGGAGATTGCTGATGTTTACTACCGGTGATAAGACAACTAAAACAGGTCATGTAGAGTTCATATTCTTAGGGACAGGCACATTTTTATTCATAATCACAGACTGTAAACGTGTTTTCCAGCGTAAATGACTCAGTGTTGTCCCATATGGTTAGCAGCGAGGGGTTGAAAAGTACACTGTAGTGTTTGAGGCAATGCTGTGTCATTTCTCTCGCGCTCTCTCTCTCTCTCTTACCCTGCTGTTTGCTGGTTTGTCCTCAGTAGAACCTTCACATCTTCATGTATCTGCTTCACTCGACACAGAGCTTTAAAAAAGTCCTGTGTAATGTAGAGAGAGAGAGAGGGGGGAAAAAAAAACTCTCTGTATGTTCTCACTAAACCCACCATATGTGGTATAGCAATCTAGACGGAGAGTTCATTATTCTCCATCATCCTAGGTTACTGTGACATGTTCTACACAAGGTGCTCCGTTAACCAACACTGCTACTGAAATAGAGCTTTTTAAGTGCATCATGAACCAGGAATGCTGGTCAGAACTTGTATTAAGCTGCGGATGTGAGCCCCGGCATATTGAGAGTTTTCGGGTTCGGGGGGGGGGGGGGGGGGTTGGGAAGGTTACCTCGGTGATCGGAGCGTCTCGAGAGCAGCGCAGAGTGGCCATCTCTTCGCTGCTCAGCTGGAATTTCCCCAAGAACGCTTGGGCTACCTGGGCTCGCACCTCCAGACGGTGACTAAGACAGAAGAACGTGAGCACATACACACACACACGCACGCACGCACACACATACACGCACGCACGCACAAAACACATGTATGTTCAATATTTGTGACATGCTTTGCACGCACACAAAACTTCATTGTTTGTGACACATTTATTACAACACACAATGTATTACTAACATATAAACTGTGACTGATATCTGCATATGCAGTCAAAAAACAATCTTAGTGTCTGGATGAATGATTGAGAGCACTACTATTTTTAGTTTAAAAAATGAGCCTAGTTGAGAGGAGAAAGCAGCTCGTGTTTAATTTTTCAAGTCAACACTAGATGGCAGTCATGCCCCCTATAGACGAAAGGGTTTTTTTTCCCCTGACATTTATGCATTGCTGTTTTGAAGTTGAAATAAACATTGTTTCGGCAAGATATCAGATACGATTTAAAATGGGGCGATGGAAAGAACGAGTAAACATGAAAAATAAATGAGAAAAAAGCCCGAGGCCGTTTTGGATCAGGACGGCTATCAGCACGTTTATCTTTACTATCTATCAGTATCGCCTCCCCTGTTCTAACACAATGGTGACCATGGCAACAGGCCTCCTCAGGGAGGGAACTCACTCCTGCTCCATGGGATTATTGAAATGGGCCCCTTTTTTCCTCTCTGTCTCTGTCTCTCTCTTTCTTTCTTTCTTTCTCTTTTTTTTTTTTTTTTTTCTTCTCTGTCCTCTCCCGCCCATAACCACCTAGTTTGCGGCAACACATTCGTGTCAGTGATTAAAGGCGCGACAAATCAATCGGATAATGTACCTTTTTTTTTTTTTGTAAAGAGGAGGGGTTGAGAGTCATTTCTGCGCTTTAAAAAGAGATTCGCTTTAATAATTATTTTCGGTATGCAGTCCTACTGAATAGCCCTGCTTATTCTTCTCTACTCTTACTGTGTACTTTTCTCCACAGAGAAGAGATAAATGTAAAGCACACAGCAAAACTCACCCTCAAAGTAGAGAGACATCCCTAAATAAATAAATAAAATAAAAGACAATCCATAACATTCATATATCTTTCTCTCAGACCAACTGGTTTCTTTTGCACGCTCCCTCGGAGAGGAGGGAGAAGACAAATGAAGAGAAAGAAGGAGAGAAACCTCGAAAAGAGAAGAACAAAAAAAAAAAAGATTCTCCCTCACGGTATTGACACAGTTGAAAAATTCATGAGTTAACTTAATGTCTCGTCTCGCAGTCATATTCATAGATGTGATGCAACGCACTGCAGTAACAATGGCTTCGGCTGCGTAAGGCTGACTCCACGCAAACGCCCGTTTCGCGGGCTCAACGTCGTCTAACGTTTCTCATGTGTCGCACGTTCGGCCACTCAGATCACACTCCGGAAAAATGTAATATCCAGCTAATGCCACCCAGCTAATGTCTCATTCTGCCATTAGTAAACCGTGTTCGATTAGCCCGCGGCCAGTCTCCTACAGCCGTCTCCACATGAATTCTATAGGATTTGACCCTCAAACCTTATTGTTATTCTCCTCACTGCTTTATGCCAGTAATGAGTACACTGTGATGACATTTGACAAACACAGTGAGGTAACCTGAAGGTGTGGAGAGGATGTGTTCGTTCGCGTGTTCTTTTGTCACAAACACATCCTCTTTTTTTTTCCCCCTTCCCTCTTTGTAAGAATAGCGTATGATTCTTATTCCTCCCTAAGGGTTGGAACTGGGCATTCCTGAACTTGCACAAACAGTGGTCTCGCAGGGAAATACCTTGCCTCTAGCCTTCGCGCTAACAATGGGAACACCTTTAGACAGGTATCGTGTGGCTGTCCGCCACCCAGGCCTTCCCTGGCTAAGAACACTCATCTCCTCTGTCGGGTCGGCTAGTAAATGTCATCGCGGGACGTAAATCACCGCTTAGAGACGGCGGAGCTGTAAAAGCGCTCCAGACCGTGGATGGGTTGGGGGGGGACAGCTTCTTAAAAAGCTTTCTTAAAAAATCCTATGCTATCTCGTTTACTGCCGTACCAGCTGCAGCTACCCGGGACTGCCAGTCAAAAGGAATATTCCGGCATCTTGTGTGGATAAACCGAATGTGTTTTGATAAGCACAGGCGACATCAAAATATGCTGTTTCATATTTCACTCGGTACAAACATTTGACAGTTGAGGTTGTACAGGTGTTTATTGGTACTGTTAAAATGTATATTGGATTATACTATGTGCTTTCATGAACTGGAAATCTGGGGGACTGTTAGGAAAATGTCATCAGCTAATAGTAAAAAAACAAAACAAAACACACTACACACCACTGTGTGTTTGTAATTATATAAGCTCGTTCTGATAAACTTCCTTCAATATCAGCGGTCTCCATAAAACTCATTATAAATTGCCTTGTAAGTCATCTATGTTTGAATAATTAATGGTCAAAATGATAAGAAAACCAAAGCAATCAAATGGTACCTCTTTTCTCCTCCCAACCTAACCCTCGAAATACTCAATTCTAGAGCTGTGTAAACTCTGGTGATGCAAACGCAGAAGGTTAATCAATCTGTCTACCTTAGGAATGAAAGAGGTAAATACTATCAGGAAGCAAGACTGGGCATTTAATGGACTCATATTGGCTTTCTTAATTATCGGCCATCGTTTACAACTGGGCGCGTGTATGTGTATGTGTGCGTGTGTGTTCCTGTGTGACTGTCAAACCCCTGAAGTCCCAGTTTAATTAATAGAGTCAGATAAAGAGTGGCTTTACATTCCATGCCAGTCCAACAGTGGTACTAATATCACTGCTAAAAGCCTGTCTTCAAACGTGACTAGACTTTGTTATCCATAAAACAACTGAAAAGAGAGCAGATTCTACAGAACGGAACAAACTTTTCCAGAACATACTGTACAGAGCAGATTTTTTTCCTGAACCCAAAATATCTTGTCTGCATAATGTTAAATTAAACAAGAGAAGAAGAAGAAAAAAAAGAAAAGATTGAGTAATCTTTGAACCGCACCCATACGAGCCTGCAATGTTACTGGATGCCAAAATATATGTCATTTTCTGAAGGCCCTCGAATCTTTCCAGACATAAACAACGAGGAGACATGAATGAATCACAATGAATTCTGGTCTTCATCATCGGCCTGACTCTTTTTAACCGCTCTCCAGTACTTCAGAGGCATGTGGGTCAATCATCCATTCAAATCTGAGCGGAGGTTTCAAAGGACGCTGCGGAGATTTGGCTCTCGTAAAGTGATTAGTTAGCCATGCACTGATGATCATGAAACACCGTCAGAGCTCCGGTCATTGGATCAACAAAGACGCATTCACATGCAAACGCTGATTTTCAACAAGCAGCTTCTTCTTCACAGAGCGTTTGCGTCATCTTATGATTTAATCACAGAGCAATAAGCAATCAAACGATTCAGACGCCGAACTTGAAGCGAACTTTTTGGCTTTTTTTGAGAAGGACAGATGTGAAAACTGATTGTTTAGTAAAAAGAAGAAAAAAAAACAGCAGAGGCGATTGAAATATGACACTCCAAAATTCCCTGGTTGACAGACAGCAAAAAATTTCTTTCTGACACAAACAGCACATACACAGAATGTCTAGTTGTTAGGCCGGGGGCATCACGGCATTGGGGAAAGCTTGGAATACATTTCCACATCTCTTCTTACGCTTGACTGAGCTTGGTTTTCATGCATCCCCCAATTGGAAATGTCCACGGAATAAAGAGGAGGGGAATTTTGGCGTCTGCTCTCTTCCACCCAACATGATGAAATATCCTCTGACCGCTCATCCATAGGCTGAACAAAGTTATCTTTCCTCAAACGTTTTCTCCCCTGTCTCCAATACCAATCCAATTATTCATCCTGACAGGTCCACACATGTCCCTGGTGGAGTATCTTCTACTCTGTCGGAATCGTTGAGTTAAGCCGATAAACGGTTTCTAACGCGTGTTGGACCAACCCTGCCGAATACGAACGACGAAGCAGCCGGGGATGGAGACGTCGCCTCTTCCCGATTCTTTGAGAAGATTCGCTTCGCCGATTAAAGCTCTCCTGTCAAGAGGGAGTCGGCCCGTCAGAACGGGGCGACGGCGTCTGGCGAAGAGCAGAATCTGTACGGTAAACATGGCTCAGGACAGGTGTTCTGTGTCACCTTTCAATGACAGAAATGACAAGCCTCTAATTTTACCCCACTGACAACTCCTCTCAATGGGACCAGCACCCACACAATGACGCTGAAAAGTCAAGAGAGCTGGAGACCGGTGGAAAGCTGTATCACCTCAGCTGGTGTTGTTTGTATGTCCCTGCTGTCCTTTGTTAGGTTTTAAAATGAGACAAGGTACCACGGTTTTCCTTTGGGACACATTAACACTAAATGCCAACAAATGACAAAGTGACGTTGACTGATAGGTTCATGTCAAACCACAAGAGATGAAAAGTGCACTCTCATCAAACAGATACTAAGCTTTTGATGAGATCAAGAGCGTCTGTAAAGCTACTGGGATCTACGTAAGCTGACAGGCTGTTTTTGGATGGGAAAAAAAACCATCTCTGCCAAAAGATTTGGAAAATGTCTAATCAAAGCACCAGCTTAATACCAAAAAAATCTCCATTAAATCCTACTTCAGAATATTTCAGGAACATAATAATATCTTCTCCGAAGTTCAATGAAGCTGAATCACTAGCTGAATTCTTGAATGTGGCTCTCTTGGTATCAGTTGAATAGACCGCAATCCTTTCCTGCAGAGTTTGGTCCTAACTTGGTGCATCCTTTTCAACTCATCTAGTTATTAGGCTCTTGATTTAAATAATTTAGATATGCCAAGGCAGTGATTTAAAATGTTGGAAAGGAAAGCTTGCAGAGACAACTGACTGGGAAAAAAATGGGTCAACGTAATTGGTTATGACAAAAACCGGTACCTGGGGCATCTCCACATGCTCATAATTTTTGTCCTGATTGGCTGACTCGCTATTTGTCTTATATTCTAAGACGGCGGCAAGGTTCAGTGAGGGGTCGGTTTCCAGAACGATCTTTATTCGGAGAATGCAAATGAAATGCGGCCGGCTGTTAATATTTGATAGCCGTCCTCTGCTGAGTTGGGGGCGTGGCTTTGACGGCCATGCGTCTTCCACAGCCGTCCCCTGGGGGCAAGTGTGGTCGAGCAAGGTTAAAACTGGCTGGGTGGGCACAGTCCCATCTGGCTAGGACCGCGGTAGACGAGTGGATTGAACCGTCACCGAGAGAAGTGTCAATAGACCAATTACCTTAAATAACGTTCAAGACAATGCAGAGACCTCAGAATTTATGCTGCACCTATTTTGCCTCAGTTGGATAAAAAGTCTAAAACTGGCAGGTCATATGTCTGATGAACCCCCCCGGTGTTGACCCTCTCTGTCCCTAACCATATCCCTGATTGGCTCGGCCCGTTCCTCTGTAGATGTCACCTTCTAGTCGGGGAAGTGCCGGCGGAGCATGTAGACACCAGCTGTACATCACAGCTGTCAACCTCTCCATTCGCCAGTGTCACCACACCCCAGAGTGCCGTTTCAACAAGGTCAACGAGAGACAGAACCTCCAGTGCTGAAACAACAGGGGCCAGTTCCCCTTTGTCCCCTCTCTTTCAATCTCGCTTTCTTCCCCGTTCTCTCTCTCTCTCTCTCTCTCTCTCCCTCTCCCTCTCTCTCTCTCTCTCTCTCTCTCTGTGCTGTGTCAGTGGTCCGTCGAGGAAGACGCTCCGCTGATCATTTCCGTCACGTCGTCGTCAGGCTTTCCTCCAAATCAATTCTTTCCAAATGAGTTTTATTGGCAGCTCCTCAATGTCTACAAGCTACAGCGACGCGCCGGGGAGGGGGTCGTAAATCGAAAGCCGCGCGCGTGGTGGGCGGGAGTGGATACGTGAGGTCTGGGCGGATGAATTCAACACGCTCGCTGGCTTTTTGTGCCGTCGAAATCGCGATAGGAGCGCATCAGATAGGTCAGCGTTCAGAGACCGGCGTCGTAATGAAACACAAAACACGGTCGCAGATTCTAAACTCCATTACCCAAACCGGCTTTCAGAGATACTGTTGTTTTTCTTTTTCCCGAACGCGTCCCCATTGTCTCTGTTTCATTATAACACACTGGTTATTTGGTAATTACAAACGAGAAGCAAAACAAAGATACGCGAATACTAATTACAATCTCTGCACCTCGCGTTGAAACTGGGATAACATATTCCAGCAGATTTATGAATCTTTCATCAGGCCTCATCAAAAGTTGAACTTCCTGCTCCTCGACTAGCGTTTTTTTCATAACTCTTAAGATCTAAAAATACAAAAAAAAAAGGAACGCTGTAGTCAGTAAACTCGCACAAATGAAACTGTACGCATTGCAGGGCTTAAGAAGAGCTCCGTGCTTCTATTTTTTGATCTTCCAAAAATAAATGCTGAAAAAGACACAGTGCCCTGTATCTACATGTTGTTGAAAAGCCGATTTGTCTGTACTAGCCGAGGTACTCACCTCTCTTTTAGCCAAAATATTCACCTCTTATATCAGATGTTCACAGCACAGTTTAACCACATATTATATCAGCATGACTGCTTAAGTACTGTTACAAGCAAAAGTGTGAAAAATATTGAGTCAGTTATTGAAGATCAGACTGTACAACTAACGTGGGGATCGTTACACAGAGCAGAATGGGTTTACTGGGATCCAGCGTCACAGTGAGTTTCTCGGCACTACACCCTCAGGAGCTGAACTTTTTATGCTGAAACCGATCTAGGTTGAGTGTAGAGTTCTAAGAAAAACATCGAATTGTTGCAGGGTCTCGTAAATATTTAGTAAATATTTGGGTGTTCAGTATAATTAGGCCTAAAAAAAAAATGGAACAATTACAAGCAAAAATAAATACAAAAAGTAAAATATCATCTGTGCTGTGACTTTTGAATCTCTAATTTAAGTATGTTTTTCCCTCACATGTTTGGCAGGAGGTAATTAGACTTAATAGGGAACAAACTGTACCTTGAAAACAATGGGGTACACTAATTAAGAAATATGTGACTAAGAATAAATAAAAAAAAAAAAAAAACAAGAGAGAAGATTACAGGTCGCCATGGTAATGTTTCAAACATGCTCATGCGAAAACTGCATGTTTTTCCATTTCAAATAGAGCTTCAGCACGCCAAGACAATGCTGTGTTTAACTGCCAGTGATTTACACATCAAGTGAGAGTCACTAGCTTTTCCAGGCACACCACGACTCAACCAGTTCTAGTCTGTTTATTCCAGTTTAACCAGTAATAGGCCCGCCATACACCGCTGAAAAGTTGGTCTTGACAAGAACTGATCTATGTTCATGTATAGCTGTCTCCTAATGCAAGTCCTTGGTGCTGTAAAGACATCTACAGCTTGCTTGATACACTGAACCAATGCGCTCAGCACTCTCTCTTAATGCCGGACAGTAAGAAGAAAATCTGTGATATGTGATAAACCTGTTGGATATTTTGAAGGCGAGACAAGATGCAGTGAAACAAAATTTAAAGTTTCAGCGTAGCTTTGACTGTATGTGCTGCAAGTGTACACTTTGAAAATGAATGGACTCTCTTTGGTTGTATTCTTAGTGATGATACTGGATATGATGATTACGGATATGATAGATTTGCTGCATTCCTCTTTTTACTAACCATCATACCTCAACATGTTTTGACCAAAACATGCGTTTACAAACAGCTGTCTTTTTTTTTATAACCCAGGTATTGCCATGCAACGGATGTACTTTTCCTTTTCTGTACCAAATCTTTTACTGCTAACTACTACTACTACTACTACTACTACTACTACTACTTGTATACTCTCAATCAGGATTGTTTCCCCTGGAGTGTTTTACATGGGTTGTGTTTCTTTCTGCAGTTCTCTGCTCATCCCACCCTCATTATATCATCATGCACTCGGTCTACACATCATAGACTTGTGTGCAAGTAATGTTAGAGTAATCCCCTGCTCTTTGCCCGTCCGTCAGTTTTCTAGCCTTTGAGAATCTTGGCTGTTCTAATATTGCAGTCCTTTGGAATATGTTTCTAATGAAATCAGATTGTGATGATGATGATGAAAGAATATAAAACCGCTCTCTCTTACGCCATCACAAAAAAATGTTTACTCACTTTTCTCCTTGCAGTTTGTTAGTTTTCACAATTAAGTCCTGTGTTTGTTCTTTGGCAGCCTGGTAAAACACACAATGTCATTACTTACTTGTTTAAAATGAATGCTTCAGCAAAGTTTCTGAAGAGACTGAACCATAAGGAATTAAGAACTATAAAGACGATGACAATGTTTTGATTGAAAGTTTCACACAAAAGTGATGGACAGCAGTTACTGAAATACAACTAATTACCTTCAACCTGCTTGTCATTTCTTCACAACAGGTGCTCATGGCCTGGACATCTTCATGTATACTCTCAAGTTCCTTAAAGAACAAAAGACACAATAAATAATTGAATGTATGCACTTAGGTATACAGATCTACAGCGACTGCAAGTGTGCATCTACTAAAATGGAATGTTTTTAAATTCTAATTTACTACTGTTAGATTAGTAATTAAAAACGTGGGGGTCGTTTTCATGCACTTACTTCTTTCACATCTTTAAACAGTCTTACAAATTCCTCGTTGATGGCCAGGCTACGTTTCTCAATGTCACCACGAAGGTTCCTACGAGTCCGAAGACTGTTTTCAGTGAAGAAAACTGACAGAGACTTCAACGCTTCGAGCATCTCCTGCGAGATAAAAGCAAAAACGCTGTCAGACACTTGGTAAATGCTGCTAGTTGTGCACTGATTCCTGTCTCTTCGTGAACGTACTGACGGCCAGATTCAAACTACAACGGCAGGCTGTAGGTTACTCTGCAGTCGATACTAAATTCTTAATTTGCACTTCAAAATGTTTTCAGGAAAATTACGGTTCCGCTCGGTCAACTATGTGACAACATGCATGGAACGGATGGAAGCAATAAATATTTCAGACAGTCTGTCAAGCAATTTATAAACAATGCAGTTGAGGAAATTATCAACATTAAAGCAGAAATGAGTCGACCGTAGCGATGTATGACATTGTGGGCAAAGTTACTAGGCAAATAAAAATTATATCAAGCATATAATTTGCAACTTGGCTACAAATGTTGTACATTGATAGTGCTAACGCGCTAGCCTTCATCATCAATGGGAACAAGTCATTACTAACCTTATCATTATCCAACCTGGTTTCCAAAATTTTATTAAGTTTTCTTGATAGCGGGTTATTGGGCTGCGAAGGAGCATTGCTGCTGCTTTGGACAATGCTGGAGCTATCTGTTGGAATCTCTACTTTGCTGTCTGCCATTAGCAACACCTTTCCACGTCAACTACCAGGAAACTGTTTTGAGCGCCGTGAATTACTTTCCGTGGTGAAACACAGCATTCGAAACGTAGTTCTGCAACACAAAAGCAAAAAATACATTTCTAATTTCTGAGTAATGATTTTACTAAAAGACCCTCCATGTGCCAAGATACATGTGTTCTTTCAATACATGCGTTCACTTTCAATAATTATAAGGCGTATAATGTGAGGAGTAGAGCAACGCGTACAAATTACACACACACACACACACACACACACACACACACACACACACACCATGTGTATATAGATAGATAGATAGATAGATAGATAGATAGATAGATAGATAGATAGATAGATAGATAGATAGATAGATAGATAGTACCGGTATGTGTTTATTTAAGTGGGATTTCTTTTTCAAAGTGCATTCTTTATATGTTATCTTCATAGCTACTCCTCTGAGTGTCACTGAACATGAAAATGCTATAGCTCCAACAATTATACATCAGAATGTATTTCACATAAAAATTTAAACCTATTAATTTATATGATTAATGTTCGTTATTACACATATCCTTGCCTCAGCAACGATGTAAACAGCATATTCAATAAAACTATTTCAGGTCTAGCGCCATGACCTTGAGAAAGAATAGAATAGAGCCTTGACACAATGTAATCTCATTCACAACCGATGTTGGGGAAACATGGCCAATGATTGAATTCACACCTATGAATTCACTCTGGGGAGATGGAAAGCAGAAGAACTACAAGGTTATGACTTTCCCAGGTAGCCTTCAATATGGTGCCTTTCTGAATTATTCACCTCTGTGTCTCCTTCGCTTAGGTGCACATTGCCCCGCATCCGCTCCCTGCTTTATCTCAAACGCTCGACAAACACCATCACCACGCACTTTTCATCAGCTTTACTGAAAATTGCTTGCTGTTCCAGGCCTGTTGTTTCGTGCACGGCTCCCTTGCATTTTTGGCGGTCTATCAAAAGCTCCGACAGAGCAGATGGTATCCTAAAATCATTCTGACTTCACAGAGATGAGGGGATTATGTAATTTACTGGCAAGGAAGTTGAAGATAAGTATGCTCATAACATCATGAAACTTGACTGAAATGGTTGTTATTTTTAATAACAGTATTTGATATTAAATAAGATGAAAAATACATCATAAGTTACTTTTTTAAAGAGCTTAAAATACATATTTGTCAGATATCTAACCCATCTGATATCTTTATTAATTTCCTATATAAGACTAAGTGAACTGTCAAAAATGGATATGACAAAAAATGAACAGTGGTGCAATACACGAATTTCTTTCATATTACATATCCATGCTTAATTACGTAATAAATATGCACTGACCGTCTTAGAACTGTGAAGATGTTTATGTGCAAGTGAGAGAGAGCGAGAGAGAGAGAGAGAGAGAGAGAGAGCGCTGTGAGGCTTGGGATGGGACAAGAGGAACCAATCCAACCCCTGGGTGGAGACTTCTGTGATTGATGGTCCCGTTGTAAAAGCGACTCATACGGAATCTCTCTCGCTTTCTCCCCATGCCACTTCTGTCTCCGTGAGCTCAAGAATGTGGATGCATAGACTACCGTTTAGTTACGAAGTGTTTCGCGTCCGCAGATTAAAGCTCAGTGCGGAGTACAGATTCTCTGAGCGCTGTAACTTACTTCACTTACCGTCCATTCACAAGGAACAAAAGTAAGAAGATTCGTTTACCAGGACGTTTTTGGCATGAAGTGGTACAGTGTGGGCATGCTCCGAACGCTGTTGCTTTCAGCTCATTAGAAGAAGTTTTGGATTTTTGACTTCGTCGTCGTCACCATCTTTTGTAGGCATCACACGGGCATCATTTATTATGTAAGTTGTATCACTTGCTAATATCTTACACGTCTATTTTTTTTTCAGACGACTCAGTCGCTGCAGCACTACCTGTCACTGTCTGTTGCTTTGATTTTGCTATAATTAGAGCAGGCTGCTACGTTATTATTGTATTATTCCAGTTGTTTATCTTGTTGGCTACTGCATATACAAGTTTTAAATTTGGTTGCATTCGAAAATGTTTTCGCTGTTAATATTATTTAAATTGTACCACCCATACCCTTCGGGGTGTTAAGGGATTTTTAGCGTAACTTCTACAAAGATGTTCATATTCGTAAAAAATTCTTGTGCATACTAAACAGACTACCCTTAACACCCGCCTTTTGTGTTTAAGAGATTCTCTTTACAATGGACAAGAATAATTGGTAATCAATTACCCGTATTAAACTCTAGAGTCCAATTTTACAGATCCTGTTTATTTTCGTCTCTGGCTCAAGTGACATGTAGGATGCCATTAATTTCCAACCTTTGCTTACAGGGGTCACGAGACTTGGAGCCGGGCACCATGCTGAGTGCCGAACCCTCTGTGCCAAGAGAGACAAAAAGGATAATAACCAACTCTTGTACATCGTATAGTTTCCCAATAACACTTTTGGAAGTGTGGAATTTGAGGACAGCGATATGGGGTCTAGTCTGACATGTACGGGAGTAGTGTGGGCACTTTTGTCTCTACTCAGTGCGGCTGCCTCTTGCGTTGGCTTCTTCATGCCATATTGGTTGCTTGGTTCGCAAATGGACAAACCCGTGTCTTTTGGCACTTTTCGCCGATGCTCTTACCCAGTGCGAGACGAAGAGAGGCAGGCCACAGTGATGCTGGAACAGTGTGGCCGCTACGCTAGTTTTCAGGGCATCCCAAGCTTGGAGTGGCGCATCTGTACAATAGTGACAGGAGTAGGCTGTGGCTTGCTTTTACTTGTTGCCCTCACGGGTCTAATGGGTTGCTGCATATCCGACCTTATCTCTCGCACCATCGGACGCGTAGCAGGAGGCATTCAGTTCGTTGGGGGTGAGTATAGCGTAATGTCAACTGAAAAATAAGAGCTAATCTGGGAATATTTATAACAGATTCATTATCAGTGCAAAACAAGTAATAATAAATGCCAATACCACTTCCATTTAACACACCGAAGCTGAATTGAGACATTGACTTCATACTGACATAATCGCTGACATTTAATCAAAAATTGCTGAGCTCTACTGAGTTATTAAAGTTTAGAAAATCAATCTCGCATTAATTGTTGTCATTGTTTAAATGTCTTAGGTGACGGAAAACGTCCTAGTAGTTTCAGACTGTGTTTTCATTTGACTTCAGTTCAGTATGGTGTTTAATTTAGTTTGCTCTGTAATTTAGGGTATCTGTGTAAGCGATTATCATTAAAATAATACAGAGGTAACCTGAGTCACTATGGGCTGAGTCACTGGGGGAGGGGGAGTGGGGTGGGGTGGGTGTGCAGAGCTGTAATCTCAAACTTCGCTGTGTTAATTCCTGTCCACAGGGTGACACGGTAGCTTCTTAGTTTTGTTTACACGTGGAGCTGACTTTTAGCGTATGGCCAGAGTGTGTAAAGGTACAGCGTGAACACGAGACAGAATTCGCACTGTTGAGTTAAAAAGTCTGTGTTTTGTCATTTGGACAATACAAACACTCTATCAATTGCACTCCAGTGAATTTTGCTTTGCGTTGTTGCATACGTCATTGCTAGAAGACTGTTACACTTAAAACATGCGCGTGTACTGCTCAAGTACAATTTCTGTGCAACTGATTTTAAAAGTTATCTGGTGCTAAAATAGCATTGATCTCTAATCCACGCTCGTGTGACAGCTGGTCGTGGCTCCGAGCTCTCTTTACACTAGTGTCGTTCATGTGTTTTCACGGGGCTGTGGGGTGGTGGGTGTGCACGAAGAGCCAAATTGGTTTGTGCATCTGTTAAAGCTACTCCAGCACTCTCATTCCCTTTCATTACCTCAAAATGCTCACACATGCATGCCGTGGTTCACCGCCCTGCTATTACGCACTCTCCCTATGGCTGTCTGAAAGAGAGGCAAATTATTGCTGACAGATGCTACTTTAACGTATGACTTCTGATACCCTTTTTAGTGTGCCTGCAGTATGTTTATCTGATTATTCGGTCTTATATTTTGATATGTAGAGAGCTTACATTGGCACTGTTAGAATTCAGCATAGTGTAATAGGTCCTAATGAAAGAAGTTTAGTTTCATCTGAGCTTGGATCAGTTCCTGTGGGTACCCTTGCTATAAGCGAGGAAGATACAAAGAGTTTAGTAAGCTCCTGGGCTTTTCATAAAGCTTGATGAACCTTGGTGAAGACAGGTGTCTTAGCTTGTGGTAACAGTCCTTTCATCATCCAATCCGCTGTCACTTCTGGCATATGATGAATGACATGTTGGCTGATGTAAGCTAAAGTCACACACCTCATTAGAGTACATTTCCTCTGCAAACAACAGCTGCTCTTTTGCCAGTGGTCTGTGGCGCATTAATTATCCTTAAACTGAGTAAGCATTGTTTCAGAGAGCATTTTAAAGCATTTTGAAGGTATCCTTTTGTGGAAGAAGTTGAAATAGAAATGGTTTGACAGGGGTTTGGTTCAGGGGACAAATACTATCTCATCACACCCATGACATTTCTCCTCTCTATGCAGTTTCTCTCTCTCTATGCAGTTTCTCTCTCTCTATGTAGTTTCTCTCTCTCTCTCTCTCTCTCTCTCACACACACACACACACACATACACACACTCTCTCTCTCTCTCTCTCTCTATCTCTCTCGCTCTTTTGCTGTTTCTCCCTTCTCACATGTCCCTCCGCTCCCCCCACACAGACACATACACCTCCACCTCCACCTCCACACAGACAGTGACAGTGAGGAGACAGGATGGCTCCAGTCAATCAGGGCAGGTGTTGTTCCAGATGGATGCAGGACGAGTAATTGGGGATGACTCAGTGGAGTTGATCTGTCTTCTGGGAACTGTTTTCCCCCCTCCTGTTTCACCAAAGGAAACTCCTTTCACAGAGAGGGACAAGCACAAAGAGAGAGACAAATCGACAAAATGTCATTGGAAAGGAAGAGCGTAGAGCGTTCCGGAGAAGCAGAAGATCAGTGAAGTGTAATGGTCGAAGGAAACTGGAGACTGAACAGGAATCCCAATGATCTTGATATGGATATACCAAACACAGAATAAAATGAAAGACAGAGAGGGCTGAAAATGAGACAAAGGTTTATAGAGGACAATAAAAGGGGAGGGGAGAGAGAGAGAGAGAGAGAGAGAGAGAGAGAGAGAGAGAGACAGATATAAAGAGAGGGAATAGACAGACAGAAACTCAGGGTGAGAAGATTCGCATGGGTAATCGTCTGAGTGCTGGAGTCCTGATCCATTGTGTCTCTCTCATTGCCATTGTGCTGATCTAACGAGGACTGTCTGATTCAGAGGGGGTCTGAATGCCAGGGCCCAACTGAGGGGAGGCACTAAGAACGTCTCCCTACGGCTTTATTTTATTCGCCCATCGCTCATTTATCAGATGATCACTCCCAGTACCCTCTACCTACTGTTCAAAGTGTCTTCACTGTTTCTTTAAAGGTGACCAATGTTGTGGGTATTTGGTTCGGTGAGAGGGAGTCATAAATTGGTGGCTCCTCCGAGACAACACAATTTTGTGTCGCCCGTTTAGGAATTAATCAGAGCCTCCCTCCTCTGCGCTGCGGCCAAAAATGAATGCGTCTGCCATAAGCTAGGGCCATAAATCCAGAACACGTACATAAATCGTACAAGGACACTGTTGTGTGGTCCCTTTTACTGTACCCCGTGGTTAGAAATGTAACCATGTTGTCCTCATGCGGAGACATACTGCTATAAGCAAACATATTTTTTGTGTGAGTGTGTGTTTGGATGTGAGTCTGTGTGTACGTGCCAGCTGGAATTCAAACAGTAAAACGTACTGGAATTCACAACCTCTCTCACCATGTGTAAACCATGTAGCTCAGGTTCCTTTAAGCAAGATTAGATATTAAGATTGCTTTCGGAAAGGCCGCTGCGGTTTTGAAAGCAAATTTTTCATTCACTGAAACATAATTCAGAGACATAGTTCCTACTCTTTGACAGATTAGAGTTTTTAAAACAGGGCAGCTGAGGATTCTGAGAGTGAAATACGTGCCAATGAGAAATTTAATATTAGATGCATAATTTTTTGAGTCAGAAAATCTTGTGAGAAAACTTATAACAGAAGCCGTTAACTATGTTACGTTCCAATCCAGACTGGATTTTCCAATAGCCCCAAGTTTGTTACATCTATGGATGAAATATCTCCCCATCAGCTTGAGAAACAGATGATTTGGCTAATGCAGAAGACAAGGCTTTTAGAAGTGTATTAGATTCATACAGTCGTATTCTCATCAAATAGCTATTATTGTATTTATTCTTTTTTTTTTTTTTGGAAAGTTAATTTCACTTTAAACAGTTCTGTCCCCCGTGGTGTGTTTTCTCACACACGTAGTGCCCAGTTCTCCTGTGAAAGCAAAGCCCTGGAGCTCTTCTCTCGCCTGCCCTCACTGAATTATTCATATGACCCTTGAAGTCATGAATAGAACTTAATTTCACTCTCTGCACCCCCTCATTCTTATAGCCTTGGGAATTACTATATAGTCTGTCTATGACCTTGTAACACTAGTCAGTGCTTTTTTGAAGCTGGAAACCCAAAGTCCCGCGAGAGCGAGTCCTTTGCCCCGTAGTCACAGGGATGTGGCTAAGAGTGATGGAACACACTGTGTCATGGATGGAGCTACAGTGTCTAGACTCAAGTTATTTCATATGAAATCAATGGAAATACAAGCCTCCACCATATGTTTGCCAGGCAGGGGAGGGGACCACTTTACTGCTAGGGAATTGGATGGGCCTTCGTATGTGAGCAAATACCCCTGTGTTGAGCAGAATCCTGGGGCTGGTTTCTTGTAGTGATAGAACACAAAGTTGGAAGTTTGTTTTAATGATGGTGATTAATGATCACCTCAAAACACTGTCGACTCACGCAAACCACTGAGGTGTTTATTTTGAATATCTGCTGCTAAAGTGGCCAGTTTTTTTTTCATCACTATAGCATTGTCCTAAAAGAGCTGATGGGTACTTCAACTGATACACCAGACTCTCTCCTTAAAACGCTGATGTGAACGTGTGGTTTAGTTTGATGAAATACAGCAGTTTTATGGTGCATTGCTCCTCCGTCTCTAACACCATATACTTGCTAAGACTGAGTCATTTTTATTTTACCCCGACATTTGACGTGTTTGGCTTTTTCTCTCCACGCTTATTCTTTCTCCTATAACAACAGGTCAGAGGAGTGTTATTGCAATCCCTCTTTGTATCAAGTTCTTAATTTCAGTTTGACTTCACCTTTCACCCAATTCAGCTCTGTACCTTCCCTCTAGTTGAGTATTAGCTTTGCCTGCTGCAGGAACAGTAAAGCACAACGGGGTAGTGATCAGTGATCCGTAGGCCAGGGCAGCCAGAGTCTGGAGAGAGAGAGAGAGAGAGAGAGAAAGAGGAAGAGTGAGGTGGGGAGGGTAAGAGGCAGAGAGAGAGAGAGAGAGAGAGAGAGGGAGAGAGAGAGAGAAACAGATAGACCATAAGCTCTGGGTGGAATGTCCAGTTTCAGCAGGGGATTTGTCTGAGGCAAACAGGAAGTCTGGAGGACTAAAGACCAGACAGGAAGTGTTATTTCAGCCCTTTCTGTTTTTCAGTTACTGTTTTCACAATGCCAAGTGCACAGTCAGTCCGTACCATTCTCTCTCTACTTTAAAATGCCCTGTGTAGGCTGTCCAGGGATTGCGGATTGCCACTGAACATTCACCCATTGTTTCATTTCTAAGATTTTTACCAAGGTGTTTGCTTTGGTCGTGACACTGTGTTTTGTGAGGTTGGAGCGTGTTATCTCACAGTCAACTAGAGAAATTCGCGAAGGGCTTACTCACAGGTGAATCATTAAACGTCTCAGAGTGGTATCACTCCTGCCTGGAGTTAAGGAGCTTAAGTTAAACCGTAAATAACGTTTAACACTGGTGAAGAGTGGGTGAGATGACTCAACACTCGCATAGACACGAAATAAAGGGACTGCGTTTGGGGGCGGCACACACAAACATCCTGATTTTACCTCTTGAGTCGTCGTTGACAGGCGTTGGGTTGGATGCCATTCACGGTAGTCTCACACTGTGTGTTGTGCCTGAAATACAGCTCTGTCAGGGTTGGAACGGAAAGCCCCAGAGCTCCTTCATTTGTCAGTTCGCTGTGGGAGACGGCAAAGGGGTTTTATTGTGGAGTCTACCTCCCTCAGCACCGATAATATTCTTTCAACAGTGCTCCAAGGCAAGAGGGAGCATTAGAGACACATGTCAACACAAAAACCAAACAAACAGACTGAACAAACTGTGGCAGACTCTGCAAAAAAAAAAAACTGATGTCTTTTCTTATACCGTTTGGAAGTAGTCTCCTTTCTGGAAAGTTCTGCTGAAGGGTTGTTTTTTTTTTTTTTGTCTCAGTCAATGAAAGAATAAGAGCGGTTAAGCAGAGTCCACTTTTACAGTCTTTCAATTCTATTATTGTGACCAGATGTAGTTCAGAGTGACAACTTCACAGACATATGTAGGGAAGTCGTTATGGAGAGAGGATCCCTCTGTTATTTAACTTGGGCCCAGCTGTGCTGGCTGCCCAGGTAATTACAATTGGTGCTAGAGTGAGAGAGTGCAAGTCAGGTGAATAAACAAATGAACGTTTGCTGAGAATGTACCACAGGAAATCACTGAAATATCTGTGGTTTCAGTCCTTGCTTTACTACCACTTTGCGAGTCAGGAGAGAGAGAGAGGGAGAGAGAGAGGGAGAGAGAGAGAGAGGGAGAGGGAGAGAGAGAGAGAGAGAGAGAAAGAGGGAGAGAGAGAATCGCTGGCTGTAACTTCATTGTAATCCAATGACTAGTGCAGGAGAGAGCTAAATGGATATGGGACTGATGTACTGATAACTTCCTGAGAGTGGTAACATCCATATATTATTACAGTGCCTAGGCTCTGTTTTAGCTGTATCTGAAAGCTTTGTGAAATTCTATAATAACTCATTTTTTCTTGTCATCCCACAATGCAGAGAGCCAACTCGTCAACCCATTTGGACAAAATGCATGTAATTGAGTTTCTCGTAAAATTCTTGTTGTTTTGGGGATTTATATGCTGAATGTCATACAGGGCCTTGCCTGTGTGTGTGTGTGTGTGTGTGTGTGTGTGTGTGTGTGTGTGTGTGTGTGTGTGTGTGCGTGTGTGGTTGGGTCAACGTGCCTGATGACTGGTGTCTTCATACCAGCATTTCTTTTATTAGTTCTAATTTTGAAATGCAATACATTCTGTATGTTCATAAGGTCTGTCCAATTTAACCATGTTACACTGCTGCGATAAATAATATATTGCATCTTCATATACATTGCATATCCACGTTTTAATCAGCTCCCTAATGATGGATGTTTAAATAAAACTATATGCCTTTTGCTTAAATTTCCTCTGACATAAAAAGTATGAAAATGTAGTAAAAGGTTGGCTAGAGGTCTCAAGTGATTGCACATTTGGCTTTAATCGAGCTTTAAGTCTAACCTCCCTGGTTTCCACCATCAGGCAGAATAAGCCCCAACGTCTGCAGACAGCATCATCTCTTTAAAACTCATGTATCCCAGGGCCAAGGAGGACGTTTATAGACTAGGCAGGGGTTGATATGATACAGGACGTCTTTGGAAAAGTAAAAAGATTTGTTGGCTGGATATCCAGAAAGCCCCTCTTTGCTCTAATGCCGTTTAAAGCCAGTAAGTCACTACCTCTTAAGAAAAGCTACGTAAGATTTCATTCATATACAGCTGAAGGATACACACACATGACAGAACTGCACAGCTTTTTCTTTTTTTGTTCTTTTTTTTTTCCTAACTTACATAACCACCTTTGCAGAGAGCAATGATGTAGTTTGGAAATGAATATTTGCTTTTTTTGGGGGAGCTGTTTAGCTGAGTTAAGCTATAAACTGATATCCTCTCATATTACTATTCTAGAAATGACTAAAGTATAAGGAGAGGATTGGAAAAAGGGCGTCTTTTCTTGCCTCTTCTCTTCCTCAAGCTTTCCAATTTCTAATCGCAGTCACACAGCAGTTGGGTGAGTTTGTGGCACTGTGGAATCCACTTTCCATGCCTGGGGGGGGGTCAGAGACTTGAGTGGGTGTACAACAGTTGGCGCAAACAGAGACCCTGTTCAGGCCAGTACACAGTCAATACGCTGAGATGCAAAATATGCCCACCACTGTACAGTGGCATGCAACTTCACATTCAAATCTTTAATGTCAAGTCACAAACTTAGACTGAAAGAGAGACAGAAGCTGATGGGAACGTCTCTGATAAGTCCTGTTGTTTATTTGCTCTCGAAGCAAAGGCGTTAAGATGAGTAAAGCCATAACGCGGAGAGTGGTTCTAATCCATACCCAGACTTTTAGATGTCAAAATAAAAAAAGAAAAAAGAAACTTTTGTTTGGGTTGTATTACTTTCATCTTGGTAACCGGAGGACAAAATTGTCTGCTACGGGTCAAAATCTGTGTATCTGTTCTCACAATAGATGGATCTCGGCTAAAGAATCTCAGCCAAGTCGAACCTGAAGTATTGATATATCCAGTTCTGGGAGCTAGAGAACTACAGTTAAAATTGAACACAGCAGAAATGTCGACAGGCAGACATGGGAGATTTAAAAAGATGGTTTGGGACTTCAATGAGAATATAAATAGGAATATAAATTCAAGAAATTCTTTTTCTTTTCTCTTATTTATATTTTTCCTTACGTCAGGTAGAACATAAGATAAGACGTTTTTGGTCAAAGATCCTCTCAGCTGAAATTCTTTGCACACGCTAAACTTCACCACTAACCCCGCACTGAGCGCCAGCTGAAGAGAACACGTGAGCGCTGGTTTCTGGTGCTAACGGCATAAGACACGTCCCAGTAGAACGCCTGCAAACTCGTAACGTTAGACTTCTGGAATGCTCCATGTGAATTTAAACTCAGAGAGGGGCCTGTAAACAGTGCACTCTTACCATATTTGTGTGTGTGTGTTTGTGTGTTTAAACAGCTCTATTCAAGCAGCCTGTCCTGTGTCCTCAGTCTCCATGTATAGGGTAGCTTTTAAAGAGATGAAAAAAAAGAGGCAATCTGCATTAAGACATGTATGGAATACATGTAGTCATCTTCAACAAGCATGCTTTTTTTTTTTTAATGTGACATTTCCTCTCATTTGACATTCATCTTCTAAATGTTAATCTTCTCAGTAGGACGGTGGCACATTCTTCATGATCCTTGTAACTAGGATAACTGCATAAAAAACATGCATATTTAATTCTAATGCAGATTAATTAAATTACTTATAAGACCATGCATTTCTCAGAGGCTCATGTCTATGGAATGTATGTTGAGCTCACTGAGAGTGAAGGTTTTTTTTCTCTTCTTCTCTTTTTCACCTGTCTTCAAATTACTGAAGAGCACCATCCTACTTAGAACTCATATATGTCATTGAAATTTTACTTTTTATTGTCAGCCTCAAAACCTTTTTTGCTTTTTGTTTTTTGCTTCTCTGTCCTCTTTTTTTTTCCATGAACCACAACGTGAACCGAACAGTGAAAGTTCTCAGTTCTCAAAAATTCTTCCCCTTTGCTCTCCTCACAGCTGGATCATCCTGGAGCCAACCGAGTTTCCCAAAAAGGCTTTATTGATAAAAAGAAAAGAACGGAAAAGTTATTATCGGGGTGAGGGAAGAGAGAACAAAGGTTCTCTGTGAGTGACGAGAGTGACCGAGTTTTCAGACACTTTTTTAGCTGAACTTGAACTTCTCAGTCGCTATATTGTCCCTGCTCACAAATAATACCCCAAGCTCACACTCAGGTGCTCAAAGGGGTTGCTACTGACAACCAAAGACTATATCATGACTCATTCAAAAGGTTGATGTATTCAAGCCAGTGTAGTGAATATCAATCAAAAATCCACTCATCTTAGAACCATGTGAATGAGACAGCATTTGTTTTTCAGCTCTCTTATTAACTGGTTTTTCTTTGTCAGTAATTTATTGACGTCTATATCAGTCATTTAGGTGTTTCTCTTATTGCAGAGTGGTTGGAATCCATTTCAGCTGTTTGAAACAAGGCAGTACCGCAAGTTTGCAGAGAAAGTTTGTTTTTAGTCGTGTCGCTCTGATAAGCCGTGCTGCTGTTTACGGAGTTTTCTGTCGTTCAGATGTCTCTCGTTGTCAACAGAGATGACGAAAATGACTGACTACTCACGGTTCACTGTGAATAGCGAGTGCTTTGCCTTTTCCTCTTAGTGGAGCTGAAGTGTTTGCCCTTGATCCAATTTACTGCGTGAATCTTTCTCGTAGGAAAAAATGAAAAAGAAAAAAATGAAGCATTACAAAAACAGTCGTGCAGTCACGAACTGTTGGTGATGGAACTTACTTCTCCTGTTTTAACATTTGCCCCTTTAGCCTGACACAACCAGCTGTAAGGTCGCTCGGCATAAAAGGTCAAATTTTATAAACAACTTCTTTGTGTTCTCCTAAGAAAACAAAATGGCATTGAACAGTCATGGATGAACTGCTTTGTGTGTCAAGGCCCTTTGGGGAACCAGAGATAGAAAAGGTGGTTGGCACTCTTAATGCAAAAAGGAAACAATAAGGGGAGGACATCCTTACAAAGGTGAATGGAGAAGAGAGGATTTGTAATTACCGTATCATTACTTATAAAGAGGAGTATTTGTCAGATGGACTGGGCGACTATGCTGCCAGCAATATCACTGGCCGATCAGCTTATCTCCAGTGCTGTAAGTAAGAACTTGATCATTAGAGAATCTGTCAGTATGATGAGAATCCCATTAGGGCTACTTTAGCTATGCCTGCTTTGCATTCCTCTCAGAGCAGCAGTCAATGGACAATTCCCATCGCCCTCTGCTCGTAGCCTAGGCGCACCAATCCATCATTTGACGAAGACTCTGACACTCGGCATTGTGACACATCACCGGATCTCTGTATGTGGGAGTTTTGACCAGTTTCGACTGGGATGCGTGTAAGAAGTTGTAATGGACGTACAATAAAGTGGGTTAGGAAAATTTGCTATTGAAGTTTTTAGGAATTTTTGAGGGTTTTTTTTTTTGGAAATGATTATCTTCTGCTAACATCTCAAAGGTTTTGTCTGTTTTTTGCCCAGAACATATATGTCTGTAGAGCTGAGCGCATCTCTATACCGCTTCATTTTTCTTCCTCAGTGTTTTTTTACATGCTTACCTCGGGTTCATTTTATCGAAGCATTTTTTTTTTTCCCGTCAAAGCTCCAGCACACCTGATTCAGTTTCTTCATTAACCACAAAGTCTTTTATTTGGCCAGTCAAACGTGTGAATTGAATGAAAAAAAAAAAGTTCTGTTCATTGGATCCGCAGGACTCGGGTTAGGAAACGTCTTTGTGTCGACTTGAAACCAACAAGAGCCTTTCAGCCTTCACACCTCGTCGACGTGCTTTTGAGGGTTTTTTTTTTTTTTTTTCTCCCAGACTGTTACGGTGACCGCACATTAAATGTTGACCACTGCGCTTGTCCAGGTTTGCCTTTACATTTTTCTGTTGGCGGCCGGGGTGATAAGGACAGGTCTGCTCCACTGGACATAGGAGATAACTGTAAGGAAGGCACTAGCCTCGAGCAATGCTTGAATAAATGCAGGCCTTTTTAGTGAACCCAAATGCAGGCATTAAATCACTCTCTCTGACTGATGACTTAATGGCTAGCTGCGTGCTAAGAGGGAGATAATAGGGGCTGAGAACATATGCTGGGTCCTGGAGCGACTGATAGTGCCCTTGGTCCATCCTCATGACCGCTCAGTACGCAAATCTGCCTTCACTGTGAGTTTCACAGTATGATGGCATGTATCTGTTTCATTTCTGTCATTCTCTCTCTCTCTCTCTTTATCTCTCTCTCTTTCTCGCACTTTGTGTATTTTTCTTTGTTTTTCCTTTTCTTGACTGCCTAAAATATGGTCACACACAAAAGTGAGATCAATATACCGTTACTGTGCCAACATCAACTTGTTCGGTTGTGTCACGGGGCTGTGAATAGATGTGCTTCATTTAACATTCATGTTAACTTGCTTGTCAGCAGCATTGATTGGTTGCAGCCAGTCTGACATCCTCTGTCAAACAGCATTATCAAAAAAGTGACACTGGACTTTTGCATCGGCCTGTGATTGATATGGTAACGGTTGATAATCGTCAGTGGTTTTGTTTGTTTGTTTGTTTGTTTGTTTTTTACAAGACCAAAGTACCTCTTTGCTGATGGAGTTATCAATTAAAGAGGAAATGGCATGTGGGCTTGAGAAGAGAAGACTTTATATCACCCCACTGGGAAACGGCAGACAGAGGCGGCAAATGGCGGTAATTGTTCCTGCTTACGTCCCTGTTAGCATTTGTGTGAGGCGGGCTACAAAAGTTCACTAAGCCTTTGACCCTCACGAAGCACTCCGTTAAAAACCAGCTCTCATTCATTATTCAACCCTCCAAAGAGAAGAATACAAGAGTAGCGGAAAGAAGAGAACGAAAGAAACGCTCCCCTCCATTTCTCATTCCCTCCCTTTTGACACTTGCATTTCCTGAGACCATGGTAGGAGCCGTCATATGTCACGGCTGCCAGAGCTAACAAATCTAACTCCTCTTTCCCAGAGCTGTCTTGTCCACTTTTTTTCAGTCCAACTGTTCATCAGTCACTTGATTTATGCAGATGGGGTTTTGATTAATGAAACGGGGCATTGATATGACGCCGTTAAGAATTAATATGACCTCTTCAGTCAAAAAATGGACATTTGAAGGTGCCGTTGGACATAATGAGGGGGAGAAAGAACTTGGGTGAAAGAAACAACCCCGAGTGATATGTCAAAGATTTCAGAACAAGTCTGGCAGCTTATTATTTTAGCTTTGCGACCCAATATAATCTCTGTGAGGCCATGTTTTGATTCTGGATTCTTGTCGTTCTCCAGACTTGAGAAAGTATTTATGTAATCAGGAGACGACTAGGCCGGTTGTCCAAATTAGATTTTGGTGTGTTTGAAATGTAAGCTCCCATTCTCCCGACGGTACATAGACCGTATTCTTTGAACTATCCCAGTTCATCAAAACCCAACATGAAACTCTATTGTTCAGTCTTGCCATAGTGAATGATGAAAAGAGCAGAGAACTTGCTTTATGGCTTTCATGGATTTACTCAACTGGTGAGCAGAGAATTTTTTTTTTTTTTTTATCTTAAAATTAGTCATCTATAAGTTGAGAAGACAAGAAAGCTACTCAGCCCTTAAAGTTTCACCAGTAAAGAGTTACTGGTAAAGAGTTCACCAGTTTTGTTGATAAGTTACTTTTGTGTATATTTTAAAACACTTATTTTGTCTAAAAAATAAAAAACCCCATAATGTCTGCTCCAACATAATGTACCTGGATGATTCAACATCCTGTGCTTTTGCAGCGGTTTGGTGTGTGATGGATAGAGTGTTTGCAGCCAGTCAGTAAAAAAACCCAGAGGAAAGCGTGAGTATGCTGATGACTGAAGCAGACAAGATGGGGTGGGTGTGGTTCACTTAGATTCCCTCTGGGCATCTCAGCTATGTAAGGACTGGCCTTTTTCTGCTGGAGAGACAAAAATACGACTTTTAAGGGGTATTCGTTTAGTCTGCTGTGCACTGGATTGAACTTTTTCTGCTCTGATTATTTTATTTTTTTTTTTTTGCACTCATTTGAGTCAAGAGCACAGTACATTTAGCGAATCAGATGGGTCTTTTTAATAATATTCAGTCTGCTTGTCCTGATGGAGCCGTCCCACGGCGCGAATCTCCAGCGTATATCTGTGGACTCACAGGAGGAGATGAAGCATGAAAAGACACCTGTGTTAGCCTTGAGGCTCTGTAATCTCTATCAAAGCTACTGATCCCTGCCCGACGTTTCCTTCTCTGGCCAGCTCCAAAACTCCCTGTGTGGCCAAGCAAATCTCTCAGCAGTTGGATCTGCGGGCGTCCCTAGATGTTGCCAGGGGCAAGGGCCCGCAGCAGATACAATGAGGCGTACACACACCTCACCCCCCCCTCCTCCCCCTCCTCCTCCTCCTCCTCCTCCCAACCACACAGGCACTTTCAGAGGTTACTGATCTGTGAAAAGAGATCCACCTCCCCCTGAGCCAGGGACGCCCTCCATTTGTCACCGGTGAACTGCCTCTGCTTGGCTGCTCAGATACCGAGCAGTCCGCGCTTTAAAACCGCTGGGTTTTAAAGATACGTTTTTTTTACCCGGCTCCGTTTAAGGCCACGGAAACAAAGACCCTCGTTTAAGTCAGGGTTTTTCTGGTGTACGCTTCGTTGTAAATGGATGCTTTGAGGTGTGTGTGTGTGTGTGCGGTGTGTGTGTGTGTGTGTGTGTGTGTGTGTGTGCGTGTGCGTGCGCGTGCACATGCGCGTGAAACTGTGACTGTGTCTGTGTCTGTGCACTTGTTTTTATGTGTTAAAACTTCTCCCAGGGAGTTTAGCTGTTGTTCTTTTCAAGCTACATGCCAATTAACCTTCATCTTTCCATGTCCCCCCATACTGATGGCCTCATGTGCCCTTCTAATTGGTTGGCCCTGGCCCTTTGCACGAGCCTATTAAGGAAGCAGCTCTCTTCTCGGCCAAGCGTGCAAGTCATCCACACTGTCCTTTACGGCAACACTTTATGGCAATTAGCCCACTGTCAGCCCTTGAGTCGGAATGCTAATTCTCAGGTCAAGGGTGGGCTATCATGTATGAAGCAGCGTTGCGATTTGCTGACACAGACAGAGACTGTGCACCCACGAGTTTGGGGGGGGGGGGGGGGGGGGGGGGGGAGACAAATTTCAAGTGAGGAAACTGCCGACTGGCTGTTAAATTGATCTCAGTGGAAGGCAATGTAAAACAATAAATGGAAGCGGAACCACAAAATGGCACTGCGTGGAGCCTAAATATAGAAAAGGTGGGGGGAAAAAAATTGATGTACGCGTTCTCTTGTTTGTACTTTTCACGTGCTTGCACAAGGTTATCATTTTGTAACTGAACATCTGTATTTCTCAGTCATCTGGGTCCCAAATACTCGATTATGTGGAAGGACGTTTTCCTGCTGGGTACAGATGTACGGTTCTCTGCCCTCACGGTCATCTCTCCCGTTGTGTGTCAACTGTGATCCAAACTTAATCCACCAGACCTGTACCCAGGTCCCTTTAGGGCCAGAGTGGTCCCAGAATATTCCCCATTACTGGATCCGTCCGGAGGACAGTGGGATAGAGAAAAAGCAAGAATTTCCCTCTCTGGTATGCACTGGAACCAAAACAAACACGCCAACGTCTCTGAATTGTTTTTTTCTCTCTCAAAATGAACCAAAATACGCCCAAAGTAAATGATTGTATTTTTAGGGACTGAATGCTAAAATGTACTAAATGAGTTAACCTTCAGCAATTAATTCCTCTGAAAAGTATTCTTGAATGCATTGGTTATGTTGGAAAGATTGATCTCTCCTGCTGAAGTCTGAAAGTGGATGGTCTCCTTACTCGAATGACAAGTTGTGAGGTAAAGGTACACACAGAAGTTCAAACAAAAGCCCATCTCATCTGTTTGTCTGTCACCCACGGCACTGGAGCACCGAGAGGACAAAGAGCCATTAATTAGTGTTTGTTTATGTCTTTCTTTGTTGTCTTTGCATACTAAAGGGATACAGGCAACTCCAATAGCACTTCACTGAGTGAATGACTTTCTGAGTACAATCATTGCTCAAGGAGGTCAAAGCTTTCATTGGAGGAATGCAGTGCAGAAAGTTACTTCATATGTCCGAATGTTGACTTCTAATGTTTGAAAAAAATGAACATATATCTGTATTATTATTAATCTACTGGTTAAAATAAGTTTAAAAAAAACACCTAGCTTCATTTGTTCCTGGTGTTTAATAAACTGAGGCAAATGTTTTTATATAACTGTATGGTTTTGTAGTTCCTTTGGTCCAGAGGTTAGTATAAGAGTGAATAACAAAGGCCTCATTGTTAGCTGTTTGCTGGCCTACCATGCCATGAGATTTTTGAGTTTGGATGACAAGTGAATGATGTGTTTCTCCTGATGGAATCATGAGCGGTCATCTGGTGAGGAGCCATTTCAACCGTTGGAAGAAGGTCACGGTTCGCTTCAGAAATGACGGAAGGTTAGTCCTCAAAAATGAGACAGAGAGGAAAAAAAAGAAAAAGACTGCGATGACGTTACTCTTACAGTCTCGTTTTTTTCCTCCCCTGAACAAAGAAATTTCAAAGACGGTTTAAGTTATCTTACAGTGTATTATGTGTGGTGATAAGCCTCTTTTTTGGAAAAATGAAGAACAACATTATCCCTCAGGTTCATATTAAGTCTCTCTCGTTGCATTTTTCACCGGAAATTTCTAACCCAAGAGGAACAGACTGCGCAATCAGCCTTCACACCTTCCCTGTACCTCTCCTCTCCACCGTTATCACTGCTGGAAGTGCACTTATCGCTGCCATCTGTCAGTGAATGTGATGGAGAGAGAGCTCTAGGCATGCGCCGTTCGGTGAGACTTTGTGGGAAAGACAAAGATCGGCCCAATTATTACGCTTCTCTTAAACCGTTCGAGAGATACATTATATATGTATTTAAAAAAAAAATTCATGTGAGTTTTGTGGACTGTTTGAGATTTCTCTTGAGCTATATTTTAGGTGACAGATGGATTTAACATTAACCAGTTATGTACATAAGACTGTCACAAAGGCATTGTAAAACAAATATATACATAGTGTTTGAGATAAGGAATGTAGAAAAAGGTCAGCTTACGTCCTTCGTCCTTATAAAAGCCCTGACTTTTTTTTTCCCCCGCATATTTTACCTCACCATTTTCCCACACGGAGGTCCCCACCACATTCAGCTTCAACATTAGCTTACAAAATGTTTCTATTATACAAACACTGGGTACACCCAGTCTCAAAGTGCGCTAGCGAGCCGGGAACGCCAAGCTCCGATCTTTCCCTCCATCTTTTTCACATAACGGCAGAGGACAAGAATGCGCACAGAAAATAACGTGACTGCACCTAACCCCACCGAGAAAGAGCAGATGGATGGTCTATAAATACGATGGAAAAATGTACGAAAGCAAGACATACATAGAGACGTATATAAGCGCAGGCCAACTCCTGCGGTCGTGTCGAATGCTATTTTTTCATACGTGGCATTTCTGGTCTCAGATCAAGCATAGAAACTCTCACGGCTTATTTTAAGCAAAAGCCACAGCTATGCAGACCCAGGAGGATGCGTCGACTAGAGAGCCTGTTATCTTTTTTAATTCCATATTCCATGAACGCCGCTCGTCACGATACCTTCTCTCAATAGCATCTAAGAATCTGGCGAGTGCACGCACAAATAACAGTAATACAACAGAGCCGGTCTCCACTACCGTAGATTTATGTTTTCCTGACAGGCGTGTGATTGAACTAGAAATTGGTACGGTCCTACATATTGCTTTGTACCTCTTATCAAAAGCTGGAATCTTTCAATGAAACCTGCCCATTTTTCACAATGCACAGAGACCTCCCAGGGGTTCTGTCAGAGCGAGGCCACTACAGCACCGTAGAGATCAATTAAGCCATCACAGAGAGTGTGAGAACGGTAATAAGAAGTGTAATGGAAGGTCTGGATCTCAAGGGAAACGTAGCATTCATCACCCACTAGTCTGCCAGCATTTATCACTGACACATTAGGAGTAGTGATCATACCCCCACCCCACCCCCCCTCTCTCTGTCTCACACACACACACACACACACACACACATTTAGCCTGAAGATAACACCCACTCACGACAAAGCCAGGACCAAAGCTGCCAATAAGGTAGTGGCCCCCAGTCGTGTATGCATGGCCAGTAATGTTGGGACACACACTCACGCCCAAATTTACAAGCAGTAAAACAGGCACACACACACACACACACACACTCTTACACACAGGCGCAGTGAATAAAGTCAAGGAATGATATTGAAGAAAGGTGTTGCTGACACTTGAAAGGATTCATCTTCTGTGCTTTGAGACAATTTTACACGTGTTGTTTTTTTTTGTTTTTTTTTTTTCCCCCTCAGTAACATTGCTGTCATTACTGCGTGAGGAAAATTGCATAAACACGCTGTCGTTTTGGTACGCCAGTGAAACAAAAGTGAAATAGCGGCGTGATTTCTCTTTCATAGATGAGAGAGCTTGATTGCGAACGGGGGCGCTAGGCGGGAACGCCCGAACTTATCCCAGATGGCGAGGCAGTCTGCCTTCAAGCGCTCAGCACTCACAGACAGTCAAAGGAGAAAAAAAAAGCAAGGGAGCCAGAGAAAGAAAGAAAGAAAGAAAGAAAGAAAGAAAGAAAGAAAAAGAAAGAAATGAAAAAAAAACAAAGAGGAAAAGAACTCTCCTGTTGTCTACCGTGGCACCACAGCGCGGGGCTCCACCATATGGTGACAGCGATGCAGCCAGCGCCCACGGGGGCGTAGCCGTATGGCATCGGGAAGTGTTCCGAGGTAGAACGGAGCTCAACCAAAGACAACAAATGACAACTCGTTCCGTTTCTCTGAGAGGACCGGGGATGGGTCGAGAAAGAAAGGACGAGCCTCATCTCGGCTCAGGAGAGAAAGCCGAGTGGAAGGGAGTGAGGGGGTTGTGAGAAGGTCAGCTCTGACCTTCAGTGGGAAATTGAGGTGATCATAACATTCGAATTGGCTGCTGCCGCCGCCGCCTTTGAGATGGACGTCCGCGCCCGCACGCCCCCGCGGCTATGTGGCATTTGGCCGAGTCGCTCTCGATGAAACATCTTAACAAAAGACAAGAGATGCCGTCTATTTTTCCTCTCTTGTCCACGCTAGCATTTTTATTGAATTCTACACCAGACAGCATGTCCGTAATGACACTTTGCGGTGCGCGGGGTCTTATTTTTCTCATCTCGGTCCAATCCGATCCAGTGCTCCAAATAACATCAACTTAAGAACTGAGAGGCTAGTTTTTGAAATGCGCAGGGCATAGAAATTGTGGCGGACTGAGCAGAAATGGAATGTTCTAGTGTATGTTGTGCAGAGGCCCTGAGGACATGCAGGGGGTCCTTGTTTTTTTTGATGACCTTTGAGTGAGACCCTCAGGACTCTTGAACCATCTGTGCCCGATGGGCAATGCTTAATCCCTTGGCCACAACAGTCAGCAGTAATTGGTATCCTCAACTTGGCATTCCACCCACACGTTTTCATTCTTTTTTGGCACATCCTCCTCTTTCTCTCCCTTCTTTTTAAGCATTCTCTTAATTTGCACTGACTTCTTTTTCTTCTGTGTGCTTTTGTGGGTAATCTTGAATGCATTTATATAATTTGAAATGCAATCAACCATTCTTTTTTTTTTTTTTTTTTTACCATCATCTTTTTTTTGTTGTTGTTGTTGTTGTTGTTGTTACAAATTTAGATTTTTCTTTCTGCTTGGGAAAACAAAACAAAAGAAAACAAATGAAAAGATCTGGGGGGTATTCCAGAAAGTGGGTGTAGTGAAAACTCAGTTAATAACTCAGAGTAAACAGTAAATCTCCTAATAGAGGAACACTATGGCTTCATTCTCCTAGCAAAACAAAGCCATAGTGCTCTTCTATTAGGAGGTCCACTACTTACTCTGAGTTAACTAACTCAGAGTTTTCGCTAAACCGGCCTTCTGGAACACCCCCCTGCTTAGGAAAGAGGCAAAACAAAACAGAACAGAACAGAACAAAAAAAAAACTATTATATATGCAATTACATTAAAAATCATAATCAGTCATCTTTTTCATTAAAAAAAACTGCTAGCAGATACATAAGAAAATCAGCTAACTCATTGGTGGGTCTTTGAACTGTTCTGCCAACATGGTTCCAATGGAACTACATACCTACAAACAGCTGTCTGGATTTATTTGCTCGCTTGTTCCTCTTGCCTGTCTGTTGTTTGGCATGCCTGGCATAGTAAGGGGACATGGATACAGTTTGAAAGAGAACAGTTCGCCCCCCGCCGAGAGAAATCCTATTTTAGCTCTGGCTTGACAACAGAAGCAAAGCGTGTCGCAGAAAGGAACACAGAGATCCAGAAAAAGAGGAAGCGTGAATAACTTCAGATTTATTTTGATGCCTCATAATATAGTGCATTTCCTGTCGGTGCTGGCCTTGGACCTATCCACAGACCTTGGCAAGGTCATTTCAGCCGCTGTCTCTCCAACCTCAGCTGTGTTGTTTATTTAGCTTCCCTGAAATCTTCCAACACATCTTTCTCTATGGTTGACTCAGAATGTTTTTTTGGGTTTTTTTTTTGTAAATATGTTTGGATATAAACAGGTGGCTTTGGATGTCTAGAGTAGATCTGGAAAGCTGAATCTATTCCAATCGTGTTCCCTCTTCTGTCCTATCCTGTTTTCCTCTCCTTTGCACCTTATTTTCTCATTCATCTGCCGTCGCTGCATCTGAGTGAAACTTTCCTTGCCCCCTCTCTCTCACTTTCCCTCTCTCTCTCTCTCTCCCTCTTCCTCTCTGCCTGTGAAGAGTTACAGTGAATGATCAAAGAGGGTTTTTTTTTTTTCCTCGTTCTTATGGAAGCCAACAAAAGGAAGTTTTAGGATGTATCTGTAATTTCTCTAGGGGGATGCGGGCTTCAGACAGCTAACACTTCAATATCTCTTTTCTACTTTCCTCTGCAAAGAAATGGTTCTTTCCTACAAAGTCTGAGTAAAATCACAATCAGATCTCAAAAATCAGTGTGTGAATACACACTTGTCGGAGCCACATGGGAACCTTTGGAAATGAATCGGACACACAAAATTGCTGGTTATCATATTGGCAAGAGGAAGTTTTCCATCTATTTTGTGTCGTTCCAGTGATGAATTCATAACAAATGACAAACAACAATACTCCCATTTATTTTGATAGTTTCATCTTTTCAAACAATAACATCAAGTTCGTATGCTGTGCACTTAACAAATTTCATTCTTGGCTGTCAAAACCAAGCTTGGCCTCGGGGCCTACAGAGGTGGCTCGCTTGGTGAATGCGTAATATTTTTTTTCCTGTGTCGTGTGATTTATTGGGGTGAGGCACATGCGTGTGGGACCAGTTTTTCAGTGGTTTTCATTAAACTGGCTGAAGTGTGTAAGCGCTTCCCATAGGAGTGATTCATGACCCCGCTGTGAGACAAGCGCCGCACTCTCGGAACGTAACTTATGGGCCATTAGTGCGGCCGGCGGTGGTTTCAGCAAGGTGTCCCTCAGCCTTCAGGTGTTCATTCGTCTCCCCCATTGATTTTCGGGGAAAAGAAGGTGAGCCAGGGTTTCACTCTGAGCTGGAAAAGAAGGATAGATTGACTCTAGGCCAGAAATTCGGATCTCACTTATAATTTTTATGACTCAAAGGGAAAAACGCTTTATAACAGCCCCATGATTGATTGCGATCCCGTCCCCTCGGAGACGACAGAGAGAGTGCAAAGAGAGAGAGTCATTTTAAGCGCCATTTATCAGAACTGGATGAAAGTGCTCGAGCTGGATTTTCTTTTGTTTTGAATATTCCTGCGCTCTTTTTTTTTTTTTTATAAACTATTTTATTTTTTCGTTCAACATAAAGACAGGTGTAGTATACACAGCATGAGTCACATTGCTCAAGCCAAGATCATTGCATACGTTAGATATCGAGTCTGTTCATAGATGTCTTAACGTTAATTTCAAGTCGTCGCCATGAATTTCACAGCTACACAACTGTTTGGATTCTGGTCAGAAGATTGTCGGAAGATTCACGTTCTGAGGTCAACAGAAAGATGACTTGAAGGCAAAGATTTAAGGGCTCATCTTTTTGCATTATATATGTGTAACGCTGGAATTTACAACAGTGATAAAGCATATGGAAGTCTAGATGCTTCCCCTTGTGATCCGCAAATCACTGGGCAGGCTGCTGAGGACGCAGTGACATTGAGCTTTGGAAGGGGTGTGGTTGTCATTGTTACCCATGCTTTGAAAGGGGGGGGGGTGTTCGATCACAGGATCTCCCCCCACCAGTGTTTCACATGTTCCCACACACACTGGGGTGGTGTGCTAATGAAAGGGGGAGGAGCGAGAGGTCATTTGCAAAAGGAGCCCTGAGAACATGTGAAGGAATTTAACCGTAATATTTTCTCAGGGTTTAGAGAGCTTGGAAAAAAAGACCATATATGAATCAGTAGTGAGTGGTTTTTTTTTTACGTCTGGGAAGAATAACAAAGAGTCACGGAGGTCGTTAACATCCTCTTTTTCATTTGTATTTGTTTTAAATGCCTTTCTTAGACAGGTTATTAGAAGGTAATACTCCGGTATTGTTTTTTAATTTGTTTTTCTATAGCCAAGGTTGTGTAGTCCTGACAATATGTATTCATCATCTTTGTGGCTAAAACTGAATCTGTCATGGTCTGGATGATTACAGAGCATTATGTTAGGTCAGAATCACTCACTACATGAAGATGAAACAAGGCAAACGCTGGTAATATATCAGTCAAATAAAAAAAAAAAGAGAGAAGCTATTTCTCTCTAACTGCATGTTCAGTCTGTATTTTCAAAGCACATGTTTTGCCTTTTTATATTGTCTTATTTACTCCTTGACCCTTTACGTATGTACTGCTCCCTATTCCTAATGTCTGTCTAGCCTTGTCTTTGGAGACTACCCAGAGGGCATTAGAGACAGCTATTCATCAATCCTCAAAAGACTCTTTAACTGGAGGGCTGACACCTCACCTACAAGTGTTGCCATCAGTTATATAGAGCTATTTACTGAGCCTTTGCAAATATGTCTCGGTTCCACTCTGCCAATGGTGTGCTGTGTCAGATAAGCTCCATATCATCCAGTGACATTATCCAAAGCTATTACGATTGGCATTATGGAGCATTAGAATGCAGGATGCAGACGCTCAATTATAGACACACCTTTCTTTCCCTATGTAACCTAAAAATGGCAATGCTAGATTAGGTAGGCTAAAAACAGCAATGCTACGTTAGGTCATTTGCGTTTAAGACTCGTAATAACGCTACAGTAAGTCATATCTCAACCTGATGTGAGCATTGTTCTGAAGGAGAGTGGTTTTTAGCCTGCAATGGTTGCCAAGTAAGCACTATCATATAAAGAATCTATAGGAGCAGGTTTTCGCAGGACTCTTGTTACAAACAGTGGGTGGTGGTTTTTCACTGGATGTAAGTCCCAACAATGCGCTTAGGTGTGTCTCCTATATTATATCCATTTTCCCATGCTTTCTGGTTAGCTAAATTGTATCCAGATGTTTCATTGGGGGAATTTTCCTAAACTCTGTGCTGAATTAAAGTATTGTCATAGGTGTAATAAAAAGAAACCCAAGCCAAGGCTCCATCCCGTTTAACTAGCTTCTTGGCTTTCTGTCTTATGTTCCATGCTAAGCGAAACACAATGCACAAAGCCCTCCTGCTATTGTGTGGAAAAGTTGATAGGATTCTATAAAGCTGAATGACTCCCAGTAATTAAACATAATCACCGCAGGAGGAAAAGAATAGATAACAATAGGAGAGGTTTCCAAACTGTGGACAAGAGGTATACTTTATGGGTTGATAATTTGCCTTTTCTTGTATTAGCTGCACTCTTTCACAACTCCATCGGAGTAGATGTTTAAAAAATGGCTCACTCAGAGGTTGATAATGACTTTAACTTGTTTAAAGTTTTAATGTGCATATGTATATGCTGACCTAATGATTTTCAAGCTCATAAAAAATGCAGACATCTTTGGTAAATTATAAGTATTCAAAGGTTAGAGATTTGGCAGGGTTAAGTATTCGCTGCGGTTTTCCTATACGGCTCGTAATAAACTGGTATAACAATCAGTAACACCAGAAGCTGTCAAAGCGAGAGACGGGATAAAACGTTCACGCGTCTTAACCCTGTACTGTGTTTGGGTTGTCAGACCGTTCTTAGGATGTGGAGGAATTCTGGCCTGCCGACATGTTAGAGAGACTGTGGAGGGGGGAGAAGGAGAGAGGAGGAGGAGGAGGAGGAGGGGGGGGGTTGTGTGGGGGAAACTGTACTTAAATGGAACCCTGATCCCAAATGAATCCTCTGTCAGTCCGCTCGTTAGTGTCTCTGAACGAAGCCTGGGATGGAAAGGGGGAGGAGTTTATCGGTCAATCTGCAACGGGATTAATTAGCCCTTCTTCTGGGCGGTCTCTGATATGCCGAGGAAGCGGCAGCCGGCAGACGGGCTTCTGGGACGGGCAGTCGGAAATGCCTGATTTGTAGGGAGAGACAAGAGGAGGGAATGGATATAGACTAACCGCATCTGGCAGCGCTGAGACAGAAGATTTCAAAGTTTGCCCATGATTAAAAAACAGCAAAAAAAAGTCAAAGCCTCCAGTACATTACACTTGTTTTGGGGGCTCGAGGTGTAATTCTGTCAAAGGATTAATGATGATGCGATAACTGTCGTTCTTTGCGTTCAGTTGTTCCGAAACTTCTCGAGAGAACATCCTGTTGGCTTTATTTGATCAGCTTAGTTTACCTCTCGTAGGATAAGGTGAGCCATAGCCTCCCGAATAAGCATCTAAACCTCTTAAAATCTCTCGTCTTTTTTTTTTTATGCCAGTGATGCAATTTTGGTGCTTTGTGTTACGACACCCCCCCCCCCCCCCCGGTCATGTCTTTGTCGTAAGACCTCCGATTTGAAGTCCTGTTTATATTTTGACAGAACCTTGCTTTAGGACATCACTGTTAGAGCCAGGAATACTTTAAAACCCAAAGGTGCGTCTGCTCTGTAAAAAGAGCTCCAATGCACAGCTGTCAATCCTATAGCTGTTAGTTCACATACTTCAAACAGGAGCGAAAAAAGAGGAGAGAAACCAAAATAAATGGTTTGTAGAGCAGGCCTGGGAAAGCCCTGAGGCTGAGCGCTGACAGTTTGATGTAGCTCTGACGAGTGCTGTGGTTAAACGGAACGAACAGTAGTTTCTTGCATATTTATGTATTTTGCATAGTAACCACTGGGGCGGCATTTCATTCTGTCTTTTATCTGGGCAGCCCAACAGGTTCTTTAATTACTTTAAGGTTGTTTTTCACATATATACTCTGAGTCATCTATATGAATCCTTTGCGCCTACTAAACAAATTTTACATGAAATGGAAACCCTGGTATTGCACATTGTTTTTTATCGCTAAGCAGCATTCAGGTCATCAGACTGTGCTGATCTGAAAGGTTATGTATTGCAAACAGAGGCTGAACTGAGATTAGTGTGATCTGTACTGAAGAAAAGAAGCTTACTGAAACAATCTTTGAACTGAAATAAACCATTTATGTATAGACTCTCAAGAGGGAAAAAACTGTTACCATGGAACGAAGAATGTATGTATGTAATTAACACATAAGACTTCACAGAATCGGTTATGTTATGTGGTGTTTCTTGCCACAGATAACATATCGACAGAGAGAGACTTCAGACCTTGAACATTGTTGGACACCGTTGGCTGCTACTTCACAAGGATTTCAATCCATATATTTGATTTTGCACACTGTTTATTGATGTTGCTTGGACCTTCTATGGTTCTCTACATGGGCCAGTCCATTCTTGAATAGTTGGGAACTGTGCACAATGCAGGCCCTGTGCTGTTGAACACTGTCTGACTGAAATCTCATCCCATATTGCGTTAGTTTTGGCATTGTTAACTTTCTCTGACAACCTTATTCAAAGCTCTGAGAGAGAGAGAGACCAATCTGCTTTACGTCAGAGAGAGAGAGAGCAGTGACTGCAGTTAAGAGCTGCTAAATTCTTGGCATTGGCTTAAGAATACTTCATTCTGTCTCATTCTTTTCTCAGGGATAGGGGCCTCACATTATTGTATAGGGGCAAGAAATCCTAACAGACGGCCTCGCTGTACTTCTGACAATAACAGCAAATAAAAAGAAAATATCTTTTTTTTCTTTTTTCTTTTTTTTTTCTTACAGCGAATAGCCAAAAGAGCAGGAAAAGGAAAAGGCTAAAATACGCAAACATTTATGATATGTCTTACTTTTTTCGACCAAATCATTTATTATTGACAGGTGAGACTCAAATCGATAACGGACTGAGAATAGCTGTCTGCTCGGTGGTCTTCGGTACACTGTTATTGTTACCCAGACGCAGAGTTCGCCCTCCCCGGAAATGCATCCTCTCTCAACTCCCAGTGAGGAATGGAAGATCATGAGAACGGTGCAGGCCCACTGCAGGATGCACGTCCCAGAGTGAGGATCATCTCCTCGTCTTGCCAATACTTCTAACTCGACTTTTCGCTTTCTTTTTTTCTCTCTCTCTCTCTCTCTCTCTCTCTCTCATTTTGCATATTCTGGAGTGCAGATCTAACGCACTCCAAAGCAAAAGATAGAACTGGCAGCTATGACTGGTACTTCTGCAGTCTAGAAACTTCAGCTGGCTTTCAGCGTTTTTTTTTTTTTTTTTCAAAATCATAAAGTGTCACGCAAAATTCTTTTTGAAACAAGCTCATGCACCAAAGATCACTCGGCGGCTTATTGTATTTGCCGAGCCGGCCCTTGTTTCTACTCCCCGCGCCATGTTGAGGATTCTCACAGCAGTGTTAGGAAGGGAGACGACATTACTGCATTTTTAAAAGGAGGCTTTTGGAAATTGGGACTTCTTGGCATTGTCGAGTTTCTTAACTCACTTTCTTTTCTCTGCCACCCCAGTTTTACTTCTGACTTGAGGAGGAGAAGAAGAGTCATTCCAATTTGTAGTCTTAAGATAGAGAACTGTGGGCAATTCCAAGGGGGGAACGGCTATAGTCTCATCGGAGTGTGGGCTTTAAGTGCGGAAAAAGAGAGACTTCTTTTCTCACAGTTATCCGTCGTATGAAAAAAAGACCGCTCCGCTTCTATGAATAGTGCCAGCTAACTGTAATCATTGAAACGAAGTCTCATTTCCTTATTTGGTGTTTGTTTGTTAAATCCCCTTGTGGGTAGGATGAACTCTTGATACACAATTATAGCAGAATTACCAGAAAGGTGCTGATGATTATAATTTATTATAATTGGCTTGGAATGCTTACAGCTCTATCCTGGGGCAAAATTCTGCAGAAGCAGAGTGAGATTTGAACGATGGCACTGTTTTGTAGCTGCTCGTTCCAAATTGTTCAAAAAACTTGATGTGAGTCTTCCTATTCAAATCAAGTCATTCATCAGCAAACAGTTTGAATAAAAAGCTTGTGTTATTAAGTGTTCGGTCAGACGTCTTGTCACATTGACTGAGAGATGGTCGATAGGACAAAGGTAGGACTGTAACCCCCATTGGGTGGAGACTGGTGGGGGTGGGTGGTGCGGAGTGACATGGGGACATGGAAAAAATTGAGCCAGCAGCAGGGGGGACGTGGGCACCCCTCCCGTGGGAAATATCCACTGACACCTGTCTCTTATGCGGGGGGGGGGGGGGGCTGTTAAACTGACAAACCCAGTAGAAATACTTATTGCCTTTGAAGAGTGGTTTCAACCTTGGTGATGTTTTGTTTATTTTGAAATGTACAGTGAAAAATACTTGGACGCAGTGGTCAGCTAATACAGTTGCTGCTAAAATTGAGCTACTAACTGTTCCCTTAATGAAGCTGTCAAGTTATTTTAATCAGGCTGCGCTGATTTCTCCCTTGGCACATTTAGGAGCTGTAGGAGTGAGTTTTGACCTGACTGAAAAAAAAGCAGGGATCATTTAATAAGGATAGTTTATGAGTGACCACAGAGAAGTGAAAGATGAAGAACTTACTGTGGAACTCTGACCTTCGGTTCTTGAGTCTCTGTATCCCATTCCGACCAGAGTCCATTACCCAGACTGCTTCAGACAGCTTTAATCAGAATTAATATATATTTAGATTTTTTTTTTTTAATTAGCCCCATGACTTCTAGTGGGATTAAGTGCCCTAGACTTTGACACACATTCACATCAACACTCTCAGGCAGAACTTCAGTGCCTCTTCACCAAAAAAAAAAAAACACTCAACTTTTCCAATCGAGGATACTCTTCCCAACCCCCATCCATCTCACAACTCTGCCATAGATTCTTTTCCTTGGCTCCCAGAAACCTCAGCACGCTCCCACAGGATTAGTCAAAGCCTTTACCATCGATAAGCTCACTATGCAATAATCTCTTTCAAGACATTCCGCCCTTGATCCTGTTAGAAATGGAAGAGAGATAAAACATTGTATAAACAAGAGGAGGTAATCTCAACAGAAACGGCGACAAACAAGCAATTTAATGGACAAAACCCAAAGAAAAAAGGGCGTAGTCACAGCAAAGAACTTAAAAAAAAAAAAAGAAAAAAAAACCATTATCCAGTAACCAACAATGTGTGTGTGTGCGTGTGTGTGTGTGTGTGTGTGTGTGTGTGTGTGTGGATATAACGAGAAAAAAATCTGTCAGAATCACCAGTCTTTTTTTTCATATTTGTCTTAAACTGGCTGTCATCAGAATGGAATGCGTAATTTTAAACTCTTTAAGTTCAGCTGTTGACACAAGAATCTGGGAGCGTTTTCTGATACATGGTCTATGATAAAACCATATATAGTTAAATGCTGAGCCAGGACTGGGAGGGAAGGGGGACTTTTATGGAACTTCAGAGAAGAATAGAGAGAGTAAACTATTGTAGCTTTTCAGCTAATCCTCAAATATGCAACTGTGGATAGCCACTGTACGCATTTTACAAATGTGTCATTATTCCTTTCTAAGTAATCTTTCATCTGGTATGATAAATTCATTAAAAAAGGCTTTGGATGTTGTTGCCATAATTTTTCGTGTCTCAGTTGTTTACTTCTCTTCTATGCGTTTTTTTTTTTTTTCCTTTTCTTGAGGGACAGCAATGACAGAACGCATCATTAAAATTAATCTTGTAAAGCCAGGAACGGAACAATAGAAAATGCAAAAATAATTAGACCGTCTGAGATCCCAGCGAAAGTTCTCAGGAAACCTCCTCATCCCCCTTGTTCCTTTCTCCTGTCAGGCTCTCTCCCCTGCTCCTCCCTAAATTCAGTTTGTCTCTCTTTTTCTTCAGTTAGCTAGAGTCTTAGGAAACAAACACACAGCTTGTTGAGCAGGTTTATTCAACCTTGATAGGCACTGGTTGTTCTTCTCCACCCACTCTGCTTCGGTGGGCTTTAGTCTCTCTTCCTCCCTTCACTCCGCGCTCTCGCTCTCTATTCTTTTCTCTCCGCCCTGAGGAATGGCTCTTTAAATCCAGCTCCAACATGACCTATTCATGTCTCCCATTCTCTGGTCACTCCAAACTCAGCCCAGTTTTCTTTTTTTCTTCTTTTTTTTTTCTTTTTCCTCTTTCCTTTTTTTTTTTTTTTTTTTCTTGCCCTTTTGAATGATAAACGTGAACGCCATTGTATGAGGCACAGAGCAGGGGTAGAGCATTCCTGAATCCTCATTGAAAAGTTCCAGGGAGGAGAGATGACAAAAGCCATAAACAATCCCGCAACCGCCGAATGGCACGGACATGAAAGCGAAATCGATGAAAGGGAGATAAAGGATAGACCATATGTGTTCCAAAAACCTCTGATGATTGGATTAAGAACTCACCTGCCAGTGATTCTGACATGGTTGAAAATGGTCAGTCTTAACCATAAATCAACCGACTTATGACTGCCCCATTAGAAACCTCATTTTTTGAACATGGTGGGTTTACTTTGCAATTCAGTGTGGAGGGCTTATTGTTCTAGCTTAAACATGTCTTGTCAGGAAAAATATAGCTCTATGTTATTGAGTGTCAGAAGATTTATTCTGTAATCCTAAGTGTCATGATTGATTCTGTAAACATTCATTAAACTGCATCACACATATTCTGTTTATCGCTCTTGTCTATACCATGTGACTGGTATATATGCCATTATAGAATCTGACGGCACTACAACAATACTGTTTCCCTATGCTTTATACTCAGGTTTGTAAAGCTCTTCCATTAACCTGGACTTTGAATGAGTGCTTGGCTTTCCCATTGACCTCTTTGTTAAGGATCCCAACCTGCTTTGTATTCTGAATGTGTTAGCTAAATCTTTAATTACTTGTTGGAGCATGAGAGACCTGCCTAAACTGAATGAGCCGTAATCTCAGAGATCTAAGCCGACATTAACTATAAAGAACAACTCATTAACACCCTCTCTAATCTGAATATTGAATTCTTCTGTAATGTTGGGGAGTAATGGTAGTCAGTAATGGACAGACTCTACACTCCCACTATTGAAGTCTACCAGGTTTTTGGCTTAAACTCAGATGAACCAATAAACCTCCTTCAACGGTAGAGCTCAAGTCAGATTTTTCCCTCTGATGCTCAGCGTTCTGCACTTAACTGTTTGATGGCTTACTTTGACCTGATGATATGCTGTGACCTCTAAAAGATGATGTAGTCCCATCACTACCATCAACAGAGTCACACCCACCCTTACTGATGCCTGTCAGCTAAATCCATTGGCCGGTTACTATAGTGACCGCATCCTCAGTCGGGTGCTTCCAAGCTCCCATATGTTGGCTTCAATGATCAATAGAAACCTGATAAATACAAGCAGCAAGGTATGTTCCTGAATACTGATTGCACATGACCACCTGGCTCTGTGTGAAGCAGCAGTCTATTGTATAGGTGTTTGTCTTATTTAAAATGTGTAATGCTGTCAGTTTTCTACAGTTTTAGTCATGAAGTTAAAGGGATTTTGATCATGTAAAAAAAAAAAAAACTGAGATTCATTGGTGTGGACATTCAGTCAACATTCATTTAATTTTAGACCCATACTAGCCTCTTAACCCCACATCAGTTTCAAAAACAAAGAAGTAGTGGATTGGTTGGGACCAATTTTTCTTTCCACGAGAGTGTTGGTAAAAACATAAGTGGCACTTTACTGTTTCCAGAGCCTCTCTAAAATAGCCGAATTTCACTCCAGCTAATTTATCATACAGGCGATAATGCTTCAGACCATGTTCTGGGTCCCCCCCCCCCCCCCCCTTTCAAGAGTGTAATTGTGCACACATCTGGATGTTTATTCAACTAAAACATCCCACTTTATCTGGCCTCTTCTTTAATCACCGTTCATCCGTTGAACAAAGATGCAAAAAGGCCGTGAAGTCCAGGGCAAACTTCTTTTTTTTTTTTTTCAAACTAAAGTAGCAGAAATGTACTTTTTTTTTTTTTTGTTGGCCAGGGCTAAGTCATTTTGATGAACGTGGAAAATGCGCACTGGGAGCACGTCTAATGCACACAGGCCCACTCCTGCTGGTGCCTTGGCACGTAAACACATGGAAAGATGTTGCTTCCTTTCTTGGTATTCTTCACCCACCTCGGTGTCCCCTCTTCCTCATCTCTGTCTCACTCACCCACATAGTGACTGTGGAGAATCGGATTTCAGCAGGATTTAAACATCCCCAAAAAAAAAAAAAATGCTCAATTAAAACCCGTCAAAAAAAATGCAACATAGTTATACGTGGAAGGCCACATGTTATAGAAATGGTACGTTCTAGTTATATAACTTACATTAGCATATCCATCATGCATGTACCATTTTCAGATAAAGGTTATTTATTTATTTATTTATTTTATTTATTTTACTTCATGCAACAGCTTCACTCCCTTGGGGGAAAACAGCAGCGCTTGTTTAAGCTAAAGTGTCATTAGATAATAGCTACATTAGCAGCGTATAAGAGTTTTAAGTGTTCATTATTGTTATTAGCACCTGTCCCCTGGAGAAAAAGGCAGCGCCTTCTCAGTGGTTCATTTTGCTCTCATGGACAGCTTATGAAAACATTATGCACTGTTTATCTATGTGGCCTAAATTTAGAAACGTTGTAGAGCTGCGTTGCGCAGACTTAAGTTATATGTGGTGTTGTGAAAACGTGCGCTAAGCCCGACACACTCAGATGTGACGGCAACAGACTCAAGCTTAGGTTCTGTTATGATTACATCATCACATTCCATTTTGTTGGTGCAATAGTTTCCCCGTGTTAGATGTCAATCTTAAAGTCACTTGCCAATTTCCTTTACTTAATACACATAACTTTCGGTGGAAAACATTAGCGCGGAATTTCATCATTGTCTGACACAGTTTTCCACTCAAACTATAGCCTATAATGGAGCTCCCCATTATAAAAAGGTTCAATGAATAAAGCATGAAAGAGAAGAGAAGATGAAAGAGTTAAGCTACACTTTTCTCTGATGATCAGACAAGAATGGATCTCCTTTTCCTCCTCGTCGTCTCATCGAGAAGCACAAAGGATGGAGAGATCTTTTTTTACAAGAGCCAGTGTTTTCTACGGTGTTCATAGTCAAAAGTATCGGGGGCAAAGGTACATGTCTTAATATACAAAGTGTCATTAAGCCCCCTCCCAGATCTAGACAATGTTTATGGTAGGAATTATTCATTTTGCGTTAGAGCTATTCAGTTCCATTCCGAGCCTATGCAATACAAAGTCTACATAACTGAACCCTGCCGCTAATGAGAATCCCGTAGCAAATCGGAGAAAAATGTATATTTTTTGCTATTTTGGTGCAGTAGTTACGGCATTAGCCCTGATTTCTAAGTGCAGAGGCCGCTTTTTTTTGTTCGCTTTTTTTTTTCCACAAGTTGTACAGGGACACCGGTCCCCTCTCCTTTTGTTTTACTTTCTGTGGTGCTGTCGGGTGTTTCGAGCTGATTACGTGCCTCTTTATCTCGTGGCATTACTCATTGACTTGAAAGAGAATGTGTGATTTTGCTTAATATTCAGCACGAATACATTACTGTCAAAACATACTGTACTCCTAAGACTCGTGCGCTGGTATCAGGGCATATGCCGTGAGATTGCGTAAGATATGATTATTTCAGATAAATAAATAAATAAACAAACAACCTCGGCAACGTTATAGAAAATCTGGACCGCGCTCAACGGAAGGCTATCGGACTGATTTCAAAATCTCTGAAGTCTCGTCGTTTGAAGGTGTGGTGACTGTTCATCAAAAATCGACTTGGGAATTAAAGATCGGATGGATAAAAAAGAGAGAGACTACTACATCTGAAGAGACCTCACATCTCCTTTGATCTGCTGTGTTAATGAGTCGGTCTTGGTTAGAGCGCAAAACCGCACAGGAAAAAAAAAAAAAAGGGCAGAAGAAGGCAGCACTTGAGTTCTTAGAAAAGCTGAATTTTGACTTTCTGGGACCCTTGACATGCCTGTAACATTACTCCGAGGTGTCAGTATGCGGGGTACTGGAAAAATGGATGCTGACATCTGATTATAAGTTGTCTAGACAACCCATTGGAGGGGAAAGACACTGACTATCACTTCCATGCTTTAAAATCAGACAAAAATGGAACAAATTAAGTAAATATTGAATCCCTTGTACTTTAATATTAGTGTCATCTTCAAGTCTCTGGCACTCCTTAAACAAATGATTAAAAATGAATCTTAAAATCAGCACTTCAGTGTATAATGTTGGATTATACAACGTTAGAATGGAATGCAGCATTGACCGTTGTTACTGTTATATAAAATGAAAAGAATGAAATCCCTTGCCAATGAAAGGAATGTTTTATTCAGTGTATAAATCAGTGAAGTGAGAAAAATGGACACTGTGTGGATGTGTATGATTTAGTGCAGCGCCACAGAGAATTGAAGGGAAAAAAAAAAAAAGGGAGTGTATCATCTGGAGCATGCCCTGAAAATGCTGACACTAAACTGACCAGGGGGACAAAAACACCCTGTAATGCATCAATGTCCTCTACCTCCAACAGAATCGTAAAAACATACGCAAAGTGAAAGAAAAGAAAAAGAGAAAAGAAAAAAAAAAAACCTTGCAGTTCTCTGTCACAGGGTGATTAGCTTTTTTTTTAGGGGCTTGACAAGATTTCACCAAAGCTGACAACGTGAAAGCTCTAGTAAGAGTTTAAAAACTCTGTGTGTGTGTGTGTGTGTGTGTGCTCTTGTGTATCTGTGTGTCTATGTAAGTGTATGGGTCTGTGTGTTTATGTGCGTGTGTGTGTGTTCTTGTCATATCCATGTTAGTTTACGAATGTCTTTGTAAAACATTATGCGTGTGCATCTGGTCGTAACACAAGTCTCAGATACTCTCTCATTACCTAGGCCAATGGCACTCTAGCGTATGGATTAATTCCTGTTAGTTATCTCACTAGAGCGGAGTAAGTCCTTACTGGGTGTCGGGGGTTAATCAGCCTGTGCAGCAGGGCCTCTCTCACCGCCTTCAGTCCCTTAGCACTGATAGCCCAGCAAGAGACAAATTGGAAAGGATTAAACTAATATGATAGCAGAACCAGTTACTGGAGGACCTGCCCGGCAATATCCCGTCAAGCCTCACCGCGCCAAGAGCTCCGTGTAGGGGCTTGGCTCCGAGCTAATCTTTCAGAAAGTCACTTAATTCTATGTGTTGCAGAGTTTTTATTCTGACAGTTAAACTGAGGTCTTCCAGTCTGTGGACTGAGTGTAAACCATGGTACCTCTGGCTGGATGTCTAGTCAGGGATTTACTGCAGCGTAGGAAAAAAAAAAAAGGTGATTGTTCCCGGATGCAGTTTATGTATTATTACTCTCGGACGTCTGGAAGGAGAAGCTTGTAATTTTTAGTTGAAAGATTGCGAAAGCATGGCGAGTTGAAAACTGTAAAGATAGAGTGGAGTTGGTTGGCTTTCTGGTCTCTTTACTGTCTCCATTATTTGTTTATTTCTTCGTTCTTCATGAATTTCATGCCTGCAGGCTTTGGAGAGAAACACAAGTATTCATTTTGAAATCTGTATTTACGGGTTATCAAATATGAATGAGCATCTACTCCATGTTTGCACATTATTGTCTTAGCTGAATTGCTGAATTCTTTCTCTCTCTCTTTCTCTCTCTCTCTCTCTCTCTCTCTCTCTCCCTCTCTTCTCTCTCTCTGTATCTCTCTCTTCTCTCTGATTCTCAGGACTGCTCATGTATCCTTCTCCTCTGTTGACTGCTTTGCTCCGGTTGTGCTCTCTACCCTCTGGGATGGGACAGTGAAGAAGTTCAGCAGACATGTGACAACAGATCTGACCAGTTTGAACTGGGTAAGCTTAGTGTATCATCCTCACAAAAAAGCACCAGCAGGAGTTCCAGTTACCTCAGGCCAGTGAGAGCAGACTCTTCTCCTGTATACTTACAGCACACTCTTAGCTGAATATGGTTCTGGCTGCTTCACTGATCTCTCAGAACATCTGTGGTAGATGCTTAATAGAAATACCATACAAAAGAAAAATGACTGATTCTGAATGAAGTGGATCACAATAAGAAAGGAGACGTCTCTCGTATTAATTTGATCGCCAACTTGCATCTACCAGTGTGTTTCTACTGTATATCTCAAAATCAGTCATTTAAAAATGTGAACCTCTAAAGCAACACGAGAGATCTAAAGGATTTCAAAGGACTTCGAAGAGCAGAGTTGCATCAGTCACAAGAAAGGCGAGATTATTTAATGTATCTTAGAAAGTCCCTGTATATTATGCCATAGCAGCTGTCTCTGTGTGTAGGCTGATGAGAGAGAGAGAGAGAGAGAGAGAGAGAGAAACGTCTCAGCTGCACAGCATCTCGTGCTTTTTGATCTTCCCCCTCTTCGTGCTTCGCGGTTATGCGCCCCGCGGTATCTCGAATGCCTTTGGATTCACTCACATACAAAGAGAGGCAAAAGCTAAAGTAGTAGGCCTTACATGTACTGTGTGTCACTGGGAAAACCATAATCTATCTAAAGCATGTACGAGACTCCTTATACACAGATTACGTGGAGGCGTAATCCGTAGGAGCGTTATCTAGCGCGTGCTCAGTTTGCAAGTCATTTTCGTGAATCTGATAAAATTAACTTTGGTATTTTTTTTTTTGTACTTAAAAACTTCTAAAGCATGCTCAGCATGGGAAAACAGACGCGACGACTATTCTCCTTTCATTTTATTCATCTTTTGTAGATCCTCATAAATATGAAAAAGTTCTTCTAAAAAAAAAAAAAAAAAAAAACTCGCAGCCCTGTGGCTCAGCTCACAGACTCTCCTTGTTCTGCTAACACATGCAGGGACAATGCACTACAATGTACAAATGACCATTTTTCTTTTTTTTTTTCTTTTTTTTTTTCAAAAACGCCTGACTCTGACAAATGTCTGAAAGAAGAGAAAGTTCTTAGCCCCAGAGCGTTCCAAAGCCGAATTGGAGTTAGTTACTGTAGGATCAAAGAAACAGTCACGTCTCCAACACCGCGCAGCGAGCTCCGGAGAATTCCATTGTAGCGGATAAGAGTACAGCCTGGACGGTGTAATAAGTTCTCCTAGAGTTTGCTCTGTCATTATGCACAGTACAATAATGTAAAGGAATCTGATTTGTCACCTCATCTTCAGAGCAGGAGCTGCAGTAATCAGCCTCTTGGGATGACACAGTGTATACGAAAAGACTTCAATAACTGTAACTTACATATGCGTTTCATATTTGGTTTTTTTTTTCTGGGGTATTTTTTTTTTTTTTTGCTTATTTTGTTCTCTTCTTGTTGGTAGGTGCAGTGGTCTGATTTGAAATACTTTTCTTAAAATTTAGGCAGTATTAGCCTAGGAACTGTCACTGTGTAAGCAACAACAAATAGAAACGTATTGACCAAAACTGAAGCCGAGAGCGCTGTATGTCGGAAGAAGATTGACACTGTTCTACAGGTATTTGGTTCAGTAATAAAAGACTGTTGCTTAACCACTGTCTTGGTGGCATTTTCTGAAAACATGCAACGTGCTATGACAGCGAGAACTGAAAAGCGTTTCTGTGACAAAAGTTCACTTGAAAATTCTTTGAAAAATGTCTTAAATACAGCTTCCAGCATTGCCATTTTCACTTAATGGGATTTTGTTTTTTGTTTTTTTTTTGTCTTTAGGGGAGCGTAGAATTTGAAAGCTTGTAGCAAATTTAACAGAAGTCTTGGATATGGGTGTCACAATCAGACAGAGCAAACACATAACACGCTCAACTGACTCATACCCATCAGCTCAGCAGTCTGTTTATTTTTTTTTTAAATAAAGCACCCCTCAACTTTCTCACTTGGTCTCTATAAACTAGGCCCTGTTTCACACAGAGATGGCAATATGATAATGCTGGGGAGGGGGGGGGGGGAGTATTTTCTTTTCTGTTTTTCTCATGAAAAATCATCGTTTTCACACAGTTTTTAGGACCAACATAAGCTGATTAGATCAATCAGCCAATCACCAAACTGCTTAGAAATGCCTAAAGTAACACGCGCTTTTGGCTGAATGGGTAGGGGCAGTAGAATCGCCGCCTGTTCTTGAAGATGGGTTTTTTTTTAGCATGCTAACCTGTCTCTGTGTGTTACTGTTTCCAGGCTCGTGTCAGATTGGTTGGGCCTACTACTGTACCGGTGCGGGGGCTGCATCCGCTATGCTGCTGTGTACCTGGCTAGCCTGCTTCGCTGGGAAGAAACAGAAGCAGTACCCCTACTAAAGGAGAGAGTTCCATTAGCCCTACATGACAGCTACAGAGACTGGTGCTGTAGGGCAGACAAATTGTCTTTGAGTGGGCAGCAGAAATGCACTCACATCAGAGGCTTGTCAGTTGGTTTTTTGTTTTTTTTTCCTCACTTCTACCCAAAAAACTTCTGACCTTTTTTTTGTTCAGTAGCTAGGAATGTTTCATACACAGAAGAAAAGAGAGAGAAAAAAGAAAGCATCAAGCTATGAAAATCCAGAACGGACTGATTCCTTCGCGTCGGTTTCTCTTCGATACATGTAGAAAATGATAAATAAAACATAGCAGGACCAAGGTTTTTTTGTTTTTGTTTTTTTTTTCTAGTGTCACCCTCAAGTATCTTCTGAGAGTGTTTTGTTCTATCTTCTATCTCTCTTGTTGGTGATGTTATAGTGGTAGTGATTCCTGTGGTTGAAGGAAAAAAAAAAAGAGAAATATTTCTTTGTTGCTGTGGAGTGTTCTTGTTTTCTTTTACGTGTAGTATGATTTTATTTGGCTTATATTTGCCTTACATACATGTTAAAATGCAATAATCTCCATTTTCAGAAACATGCACTATGTATGCTAATTTACATGTTAAATCATGTCTGTTGGTTAATGTATGCTATCAGTGCGGTATACCATATGTGTTTGCTTTACCATATTAGCATACATGTTTATTGACAAAGGAGACAGAAATCATGTTTTCTTTTTTATTCATGTTGTGTTTGTAAATAAATAATAAAAAAAGAAAGAAATATATCTATTCTGTGTGTTTTCAAGTGTTATTTGAAATTATATAGATGTATCCAGCTTGTTGTTTGATGTTCTTCCTAAGTAAAATTCAAATTCATTGTGTTTTTTTGATTGAAATAAGCGTCATTCTGTTTTTGAGTCAAAATCAGCATTGTTTACCTTGTGTATAAGACTCTATCGTACAAACTGATGTCCTCTCAAAAATGATAATTGTAATATTTCTGCATTCTCTCTTATCTCTCCTCTCATTTTGTGGTTGTGGTTGCTGTTCTTATTAACTGTACTTGATAGGAGATGACATGCTTAGGTAAAGCCCCGATTCAAACCTGTACTGTGCTTGCTGGTGAAAAACAACAAACAAACAAACAAAAACAAACAAGCGAAAATGAAATGAAACCAGCATCATTCAAGCGTGTGACAAAGAATTTGTTTACTTCTCGGTCAAACAACTTTGAGGCGGGCTACCCTTCCCCCCCCCCCCCCCCCCCCCCCACTGTTGCAGTTTCACTGCAGTTTAAACGAATGAAGCCTCTAGTTTTACAGGATTAAGTTTCTCGCTAATTCTGAGACTTTCTTAATGACTTACCTAAGCAGGCCTCGCAGCTTATCTAATGATGCCACAACTATTTTTAGTATTGAATACATGATTGACAGGTCTGCAGCGTTTCCCTTTGGTTTTGTTAGAAAATAATTAGAAAGTAGTCTATATTCATCTGATTGCTCACAACGTAAAAACCAAAGTAGTACCGTGCAGAGTTTGGCTCATTAGCAAAGTCTGTTTTTTTTTTTCTTCTTTCTTTCCTAGCAATCATTCCCCAGATAATGGTTTTCTTTTTAACACTCTCTCTCTCTCTCTCTCTCTCTTTCTCTCTCTCTCTCTCTCTCTCTCTCTCTCTCTCTTTTTCTCAGTTTAATAAATTAGGCCGGTTCCTTCGTACTCCCCTGCTCCCAGTAAGATCTCCTGTGTCAATTGATATGGCTAGAGATTGTTCCTGAGCTTCAAGCAGAAGTCTCATCAGAGCGGTTTGACATATTCAGGTCAGAGGAAGAGAACTGCTTGTTTTGCTCCATTATCACAGCCTGATGCTGTTTAGTCCACAGCGCGCAGGTGATGTGACATTCCGCGCGCCTAAGAACCAATCTCGGCATCCGAGAGCTACAGAGAGTTACGCTAACCACCACGCTACAATTCTGGCACTTATGGTTAACATGAATAACAGGCCCCTATAATCCCTACAGTCAGTAAATCCCTCAAATGATATTGTTTATGTATCTGATGTGTTATGAATGCTTATGGTTTATGGAGCCCTGCTACGACTGCTTATGATGAATGTTTTTTTTTCGCTTCCCATAAACAACTTTCTTGATCTCAATATGCCATGTATTTTGATGTATGTCTCCTTTGGGAAGTGTAAGCTCTTGAATTGACATATCATGCTTCTTAAGCATCTTAATTAATTTAACAGGAAAACAAATCCTTGAGAAAATATGTGCGCTTGGATGTGTGCACCATGTTTATTGATACACAGAATATTTTCCATTATGCTCTACATGTCTGTACAGCATGATGGAGTATGCTACACTTTACCCTCCAACATCAAGTGAAAATGAAGAGAGACTAAACATTTTTGATTTGTTTGAAGATAACTTATGAGTTTTAATGTGTCTCAAAATGTTCCTTAAGTTTTGACAAGTTTCATCAAGGGCAAAAGCTGTCTTGTTTTTTTTTTTCCCCTTCGGGTTTCCGGGAACTTTTGCCTTATGTTTTATTTATCAATTCTCATGACCTAAGACAACCTATCAAGCCTCTGAATGAGAAGTAGTTATACTACTAATAGCAAAAGCACCTTACCTCTGTCAAATAAAAACTCTTTCAAGGCGGAAGAAGCTTTTAAATGATGGAGACAGCATTAGGATGGAAACATTTAATTGCGCAGTCGGTATTTGAGCCTCTCGGTGGATGAAAAGGCCGTAAACCGCGACTCCCATTCAAGAATCGCGTGTTCCAAATGTATTTTAGTACAACATACTGTTCGAATGATTATGATCTCACACCCACACAAGTGCCACTGCTTCAACAAAGCAAAACTGACACAACAAACTTCGTGACAGACAACTTTTCAACAGAGAGTAAGTCTTTTTTTTTTCCTTTGTGAAACAGACATGAAGCTCTCTTTGGGAGCCTGTATTTCGTAACTCATCCTGGTATATTGTTTTCTATTTCACATGTTGTCTTATAAATGCCAAGCGGCTGAACAGAGAAAAATATGTGAATGATCTGGCTTCTATATCAGTGCAGTGACTAAAGACACTGAGTCCTGGTGTAGGATATAAAGTGTCCCTCAAACCCATCATACTATTATGTTACATAATTATATGTCTTTCTATTTTTGGGTTCTGGCACAGACTGTGATGCATGTGATCTACCCCCAGTCCATTTAGAGGGAGGTAAATGAATCTCTTTAAAAGTGATTCGTCTGGCCTTAACTGAGCGATACGAAGGTAAATGAAAGAAAGAGAGAGAGAGAGAGAGAGCGCAAATGATCTCTATCACTAACTTATTCCATTACAGTTTCCTCAAGAATGCTTTAGAGTCTGGTTTGAAATGTCATGACACAGCCAGTTAGCTTGTTTGTTGTACTTGTTTCTAAGGACAAACTATTGTTGACATTTTGTTATGGAACAACTCTGAAATTCCCAGGTCATAATGATAAGGAGAGATTGGTAATACCACACAGCCCTTTTCTCGGTTCCACAGATGAATGTGAATTAATGAACTTTAATGAACTTTAACTGTATTTTTTCACCATCGTCAATTGATAACCCTCAATATGAAGAGTATACGCAATAATTTAAATATTGCTGTCATCTCTTTTTTGAACCCACCCTATATCTAAAACTATTGCTGTGTTGCCATGAGGTGCTTAAAAAATGTGATCATCTCATTGGTCTATTCTGCAAAATGTGCAGATGTGAGATAACAAAAAGAGGATTTTCACATACACATTTGAATCATCCATGTGAATGTCTCTATAATTTTATCTCCAAATGTTTCTTGTAATTAAAATGGAAAACTCAGCTGTGTTTCTTATCTGCAAAAGAATGTCAGAAAAAATGTTGGCACTCTGAAACTGTCAGAACATTGTGTCCTAATACACACATACACAACACATAACACGCGTAAGATAATGTTACATAATTCACACATGATTTAATGAAATGGACTTGATTTTTAATTCTTATGAAAGAAATGATCTGTACAGTCCTGAAAAAGTAAAAATCCTGCAGTCAACAGAAAAAGGTTAGACTAAGGCATATTGTATTGTATCATTGCTTTGGCCAACAACCAACCAATTACCTGAAGACCATATTCCCTTCATTCCACACCAGCATGGGGGCCTGAGCCATCCCAGGGGTGGGCCGGAAGCTGAGTTTAATGAAAAGAGAAGCCTCGTGTAAACACAGCTGGACATACACAAATCCCAAACCCAGTCAAGGCCTGCGGACCGAGATAGCAGAGATCTGCTCCAGTAGCACGTTTGGCACTGTTGGGAGTGTGCTATGGTGCTTTTCTACATGTTCCACTCACAGGGAGGAGAGGAGAGGAGAGGAGAGGAGAGGAGAGGAGAGGAGAGGAGAGGAGAGGAGAGGAGAGGAGAGGAGAGGAGAGGAGAGGAGAGATGAGGAGAGGAGAGATGAGGAGAGGAGAGGAGAGACAAGAAGAGAACACTCATAACTTGAGATTGTGTGGTACAAAAACTCCCTCGACTTTGGTTTAAGGTCCATTCATGCACCATTAAAACAAGGCCGGCTGACTGTTTAATGAATCCCCTATCCACACTTCACCAGTGGATATTACAGACAATACGTTTGTTTTTGCCTTTTGTTTTGTTTTAGAGAGCTCATTACATCATACAATAGCTGTTGCAGAGGGGTTTTTTTCAGCATGTATAAAAAGACTGATACAATGAGGTTTAAAAACAAAAGACAAAAGCATTTTACTGTGAACAACTAACTAGAATGAATTTTTCAAGTCATTTTAAGACTTAATTGTGAATAAGCTTTGTTGCAGCTGTGAAAATTCTGACTGCATTATGTCAGATGTTTAGCATTCACAATTTGGGCCAGAGTATGAATCTGGAGTCCATTTAAGTGCACCCTTATTGCTGGGAATCGTGATGATTAATGGTGCATGCATCTCAAGAGACAGACAGTAACAGCAATGTAATAGCACTAATCATGGTATGTAATAACTCTATGCAAAATTGCCAGAAGCTCTCATTTATTTCCGTTGGGATACATTTGTGGGTGTGTGTGTGTGTGTGTGTGCACATGCATGTATGTATGTATGTATGTGTCTGTATTCGTGTGTGTACATTCATGTGTCCACATGTGAGCCTGTGTGTGTGTGTGTATGTGTGTGTGTGTGTGTGTGTGTGTGTGTGTGGGAGGGTAAGAAAGCAGGAAATGGGGAGTTAGTCATGCAACAGCACTCCTCACTTCCAAATCCACTGAATTAATATTCCTATTTGCTTTCAATGAAAGCATGACATGCATTTTTCCTTCATTTCCCCCCAAGATTATTAATATTTTTCACTCTGATTCAAATATTTGTACCAACTGAATACTTACGTATAAGATGTATTTTTTTTCTGCAATTGCATATCTAAACTGACAACATAAACACCTATTTAGTGTTGATGTAGGCGTTTTCCGTGTATAGGTTTTCCCTGTTTTCACCAGCTGGGAAAAACAAAACAAAAACAAAACAGAACGAAACAATAATTTCATCAGTATTTGGTGTGTCCAGCAACAGCAACACCAAAAACAATACCAGTAATACAAATCAATGTACCGCCGCCTCTACCACTATTATTACTACTACTAACACTATTAATGTTTTGACCGTTTTCTCTGTTGACGTTTCAGCAGACGTTAGTCAGTGCATGTCCTGCCATCTAGTGGTTAAATGAAAACACTTTTTAACATATGTTATAGGAATATGACTTAAAAAATAAATTCAAATAAAAGAATATTTTTAAATAAAAGGAATAACAGAGGAGAAATCGGCAAAGCGTTTTCCGTATTTTTATTCTGTCACCGTGAGCTGAGAGTTCTTTTAATTTACCTTCAGACGACTTTCGTCATCTATACGTCACACGACAACACGGAACAAGGCTCCTCGCTCACATTGGATCCAGACATCTGTTGGCAGTGATTGAAGTTCTCCTTTTAAGACGGCCTTCCCCAAATGATTATGCTTTGGCTATAATAAAAACGTCTTCTCATAGAAACCTTAATTTATACATTAACGTTAACACGGCATTCTTTCCCGGAGTTTCCAAAAGGCTCTACTGTAAGCATAATTCGTTTTTCTGTTGTTCACTCTGTAAGTATAAAGTACAAATTTAATCTCAGACAACTTTGATAAGTGTTCTATGGTCTCTTTTGCGTCTGTTCTAAAACCGTTGTTATAAGGAATTAGCCATTTTATATGTAAGGAAGACTATGTTAGCCGTCAACAGTCACTGTATTAAAAGGGTATTTCTGCTCTTTCTTGCAATACTTCAGCCGTGTTTCAGCTATTGTTAATCTGGTGGGCATGGACCGCTTCTCAGTCCTTAAAGTGATTGGGGAAGGATCTTTTGGACGCGCTCTACTGGTCCAACCGAAGAATAGTGACCAAAAATGTGTTTTAAAAGAAATACGCCTTCCAAAGGTAAACCCAACACAATTCGAATGTAAGAACCTTTGTATTACATTTAGAATTTTTAACCCGCGAATTTACTATGTTTTAGGCACGTGTTGCAATGGAGAACACGCGAAGAGAGGCGGTGCTCTTGTCCAAAATGAATCATCCAAATATAGTTGCATTCAGAGACTCATTTCAAGGTTAAAGTCTTCTCTAAAACACACAATCATATATATATATATATATATATATATATATATATATATATATATATATATATATATATATATATATATTATCTTCATGTATTGCAAGCTATGCAGTTTTGAAACGAATCTCTCTACCTCTTGCTTTCCTCCCCAGCTGATGGCCATCTGTACATTGTCATGGAGTTCTGTAGTGGGGGAGATCTGCTCCAGAGGATCCGACAGCAGAGGGACACTCATTTCCCTGAGGACATTGTAAGACCTGACACAATGTAAAACAAATAGCAAGCATCACAACATGTCACCGAACCTGTGCAAAAGAATCTCCTCAACATTTTTGACTGATCGCTCTGATCTGAATTTATGCCTCTCTGTGTTTTCCTCAGATCCTGAAATGGTTTGCACAGATGTGCCTTGGTACAAGACACATCCATGATAAGAAAGTGTTGCACAGGGACTTGAAATCTAAGGTGCGTAGAATGCTGCTAGGTGTTAAGTATTCAGATGATGTTGGGTTTCAGGATGGTGTTTTATGAGTAATGTTTAGTTCAAAACTGCATGATTAACCTGTATCTTTCCCTGCAGTGGAGCTTTAGAGGGATCTGTAATGCGTATTACGGTGTCCCTTTCACTGCTGTCAGTCCAGGGATGTTGTTTCTGAGCGTCTGTCGATGTTTGAGCTGGTTCAACATTTCTGTAATGACGCATTTAAGTATTTGTTCAAACAACACAATAATAATCATAGCCGTATTTCTGTACCGACTGTTTCCGCTGTCTTGTTTGACCAGCGTAAGCCAGTCTATTAATTTTGTCTCAGCTATCCAAGTCAAGACAGTATTTCATAGCATCAGAGTTCTTAATATTTTAATTAATCAACCAAAGCAAATGGACTGAGATGCAAAGTGTTGATCCCAGTAGGAGTGAAATACCACATTGAAATTCTAATGAGTCTTTGCAGAGTGGAGGATAAAAATCAGAAGACTGAAAAATAACCCACTTATGAAACTTTCTTGCAGAAAAATACCTGATGTCAGCTAAAATTGTTTGAAGTGATTCTCCTCGGCGGTTTCGACTCCCCTTTAGGCTTTTGACAGCTATTTTTTTGGAACGTACTAAAAGCGTTGTTCATTTCCATCTCCTTTATATTTCTCAGAACGTTTTCCTGACAGACGATGGGACTGTGAAGTTAGGAGATTTTGGGTCAGCGTGTACTCTCAACAGGTATCAGAAAAAAACCCCAAAAAATAAAAACCCTGCTTTCTTTTCCTCGGATACGATCAGTTCTGTGTTATTTGACCTCATAAAACGGAGACCTGTCTACTCAGCCCATCCGTTCTCGTTTCTCTCTGGCTTTGTTTAAGCTCGAAGGCGTACGCTCAGACTTATGTCGGAACTCCCTACTATGTTTCACCTGAGATTTGGGACAATAAACCTTACAACAACAAGAGGTACAACTGACTTATCGCATTATTACAGCTTCTCTATAAAACTTTAAGCTTTCAGAGTGTGAAATAGGAAATCTAACTCTCTAAAAGTTGAGGTGATAGTAGCTTACGTCGCAGCTTGTCATTTATAGTCACATCAGTAACAGACTCTGATCAAACGCCCTGCCTGATTCACTTAATCCAGAATCAGACTAACTACTTTAATGCTGTGACACGCAATAATATAGTGTGTGTGTTTGTGTGTGTGGTGTGGTGTGTGTGTGTGTGTGTGTGTGTGTGTGTGTGTGTGCGCGCATGTGTGTGTGTGTGTATTTTGCAGTGATGTTTGGTCTCTAGGCTGTGTCCTGTATGAACTGTGCGCTCTGCGACATCCGGTACTTTCCTTTTACATTTGTCTTTCTTTCATATCGACTCACGTTACGTTTAACCACACAGTCCTGCATGCAAAGCCATTACAGTCTCCTTTCAGCACAGCAGGAAATACTCTTTCAGATGCTGCCTGTGGTACACGGAATAATTCATTGATCTGAGAGCTAGGCTGTATTTATGAGCTCCTTTAATCTGTATGTGTACATTGGCTCTAAGTAGTGTGTGTGTGTGTGTGTGTGTGTGTGTGTGTGTGTGTTGTGTCAGTTCCAGGCTCGTAGCTGGAAAAGCCTTATCCTAAAAGTGTGTCGTGGATCCTACGCTCCTTTACCCCGTCATCAGCCATATGAGCTACATTATCTAATCAAGAGCATGTTCAAGACCAACCCCAAAGATCGGCCCTCTGTGCACACCATTCTCACCTCCCACCGCGTCTCCAGACTGCTCCACACACACCTTCCCCCACAGGTACTGTACTGTATCCTCACATTTACCTCTCAGACGCACTGTACTACATCCACACAATTACCTCTCCGATATACTATACTACATGCTTACATTTACCTCTCAGATACACTGTACCACATTCACACATTTACCTCTCAGATACACTGTACTACATCCACACAATTACCTCTCCGATATACTATACTACATGCTTACATTTAGCTGTCATACATACTGTACTACATCCACACATTTAGCTCTTGGATATAGTGTGCTACTTTCTCATATTTACTATGGTGGTTAATTATGGCATCAGATATCATATTAGGTTCAAATAATAATAAATAAGTTGCCACAACTGGGTAACCATAGCCAGTCGTGTGTTGAGTTCTTATGTTCCCATGTAAGTCAAATCTTACCTTAATAGATTAACTCTGATATGGAGATTGTTGCCTTGAATGGGATTAATGCTGTTGAAATGAATACAAACAGAGCGAGGAGCTGGTCAAGGAACGGCCGTGTCGCTGGAGGAAAGAGGAGGGGCCACATGTGGCTACGATGTTGGGACAGAGGAACTTACTGGCCTCCTCTACAACAGGAAGTGGGTGTGGTTAAATGTAGTTCTACTGCACATCAGTCTACTCTTATTTTGGTGTACATTGCCTCTTTAAAAGAGCACCGAGGTTGAGGCCAGTTTTTATTTTTGATCAGGCGCGTTAATAAGCCCACCTGAGGAAGGGCGTAGACAGGGTGATGTGGGTCCTCGTAAGAGATGGGCTGACGGACCCCCGGACACGGTGCTGCATGCCCTGGGAAATGCCGATATCCTTTCCTGCAGTAGTGTGGCCTCTACAGGTGGATCCCACCCTCATTCAGGTACAGTGGGTCTTTTGTGACGCTTCAAAGCAGCATTTTTCACTCTCATCCTGTAAATTTGACCTGATTAATATATAATTAATATCTGTTAAGTTATCCATACTCGTAAAGCTGTTTTTCATGATATAGGGGTATAGAAATAAGTCTTTATCACTGTTACTGTAGGAGCCTAAATGCAGTTTATTGACAAAATATAAATATTTGATTAATTAGCATACAATAATTTAAGTTAATATGTAAGACAGCAATAATTTATTTAGTTCACTGATTTAGTAGAAATTGGAAGGGCTATTTACAATACTGGCATTATTTACAAGCTGATTTATTTCCATTTCATATTTACAGTAATCCAAGAAGTTAATTGTTTGATTTTTTTTTGCACTTAAAAGGTGTGTGATTGATTGAAAATGCACAAGATTTCTTTGGTAATATGTGCGAATAGGTGATTGATCCTTTGTTCTGGTAATCACATGCAACCTTTAATCGCGGCTTGTTACTCTCGCGAGAGGGGGGGAGTCAGGCAAGAGCAGAGTAGGAGCCACACAGTTTTTTGACCTCTCTCGCTCTCTCATCTATCTCGGCCTCTTTTTCTCATTAATTATTCTCTCCTTAATCTCGTCCATTGGTTTGATAACTTTGGAATGCACAACGTTCTGTGTAAATTATTTTTTGTGTGGAAGTAAACAGTTCAACTTTACCGATTGGTCTTATGGATAGTTTTCTGGATGTGCACTTGGATGAAGGGAGACGGTAGAGTGTCAAACTAAGGCTTCATTCACTGGAACCTACAGTTACTGTTGATTTTGTACTTTGCGAGAAAAGGTACAAATGTTTCCAGACGTTTCATGACAGCTTTGTTCTTACTCAGGATATGCAATTCATATGGATGTTGTTTTAACACTGTATTTGATGTGGTGGTGTTGCAGAGGACATTGGTTTGGAGTCAGAGGTGAGGAGAGAGAGGAGAGGCTGGGAGAAGGAGCCCCCACAGAGACTCCTTAGCCTGCTGGAGAAAGCCCCACTCAGCACAGCGTTCCAAACCTACACCATACATAGGGAAGGTGAGCTGTCTTTGTGTGTGTGTGTGTGTGTGTGTTAGAGCGAATGAGAGAGAATCAAAACACACGCTATACACAGACAAGTTGAGCGTTGCGTGTGTGTGTGTGCGCGCGCGCGCGTGTGTGTGTATGTGTGTGTGTTAGAGAAAGAGGGAGAAATTATCATAAGAGAACATTCAGTTTGGAAATTAGGGAGGCGTGTTATTTTGCAATTTACACGACTGTCCTCTATCTTCCCAGTTTTTTTGAAAATGTATATCTTTTATGAATCCTTCAGGGTTCCACTGTATTTTATTTAGATATTTGCTATCTGTCATATATTTAGTTTCAACCTTTGGAAAGACCTCCTCACAGGTCTTTGAACTGTATCTCTTCCATTCGATATCTGCCCTCTGCCCTCTGAGACCTGCTTATGGAATATTTTTGACCCTTTGTATCTTTCTCAGTATTTCTCATCTCCTCTGCACTCCAATCTTTTATCTCAAGGAAACTTTACTATATGCATCGGTGCTAGAGTCCTTCCAGGAAAACTCATAACATTCTCTAATTCATGCACTATAAATAACCGTACTGAAGGCAAGACCCCAGCGATTGTTCTTCCCTCAGCAAAACAGATGAAATTGCATTAATAATTCTTGTTCTTTCACTTTCTTACCGAATGCTTAAAGTGCCTTAAGAAAATAAACTTCTCACTTTGCAGTCATTTCATTTAACCTTTTTTTTTTTTTGCTTAAATAATTCACCTCTTTTAACCAAGCGCTAAATTTCGATTCGATCTCCATTCTCTTTTATTCTGTCTATTCTAATATGTCTTAGGTGCTGAGGTGATTTCATTTCAGTGAATCACTCTTTAGGCATATTTGACATCGTGGTCTTCTAGGCTCTCGTAATTACAGAACTCAGAGGTATTTCCCTCGCTCCATCTGCCTCTGCATATTAAAAGCTGAACATTATTAATACATTTCCATCTCCTGGGAGGAGGGTCCACCCGCTGTGTCAGACTATACGAGCGTTGTTAATATTCAGAGGGTGCGCTGTGAATTTCAGGAAAACTTCTAATAGCTCATGGAGGAGGGACCCAGGAATGTGTACGTTATACTGAACGGTCAAACGTGGTCTGAGAGCGGTCCTCACTATGACACGTGTCCTCATTATGCAAGGACATTGACGAGTGCTCGCCCTGTGTTCTTTTGTTCAGACTATATGTGTGTTCTCGTGCCCACGTTCACGTGATTTTAGGACTTTTGTTGCCTCACCCCTTGTTCTGTTAATGCTTTTTGTTCAGTTGTGTTGGAAACGACCTCTTGGTTTCCCAGTTTAGTAAAGATACCCGTACTGTCTCACTTTACATGCTTTTTAATGAAATATTTCAGGGAATGTGTTTGGTAAGGTATTTTTTTGGTGCTCAGTGTATTAAGAAGCACTGAGGTTTTTTTTGGGGGGGGGTTTGTGCCTGCAGGTTTGGATCCATTAGCAGGGCCTCTACGTCCAGAGCAGGGAGATGACGTTGATGGCCCAGAAGAGGTCACCGTTGACCAGAGTAGACTGGAGCCACGGTCTGATGATGAGGACACGTGAGTGCCTGTCCAAACTCTCTCTCTCTCTCTCTCTCTCTCTCTCTCTCTCTCTCTGTCGTAGGACACTCACTGCTCAGTGTCTTCGTCTGTTTACTTCTTCTCACCCCAGTTCATGTTTTCTCACTCTCTCTTTTCCCCCTCTGGCCCCGCTTCTCTCTGACACTCACATACATGCAGCTTATACATGTACCAACTTGCCTTACTGGTATTTTTTTTTTTTTTTTTTTTGCATGTCCGTGATCACTATTTCGTGTAACAGACCATGTCAAGTATGTTTATGTTCATTTCCTTCTTCTTCACAGAGACTTTGAGGAAGAATGTCCTTGTGACTGGATAGATGGACTTGAAAAACTTGTGGAGGAACACAACGATAATTCTTAATGGAACTTTTTATAAGGACAGTAACACAGTGTTGCTCTGTCTTATCAGTCTGTTTATACTATTTGTGTAATTTGGAGTAATAACTTTCTACTGAGTCTGTTTTGATGTATCTTTGCTCTTTTGGCAGCTTTATTTGCTGTAGTGAATTGAGTGGGCTTTGAAAATATTGTTTGTCTTCATTTTTGGTGAAAGAGGAATTGAATTGATACTTAAAATCAACATTTAAAACAAAAAAACATCATATAGTCATATTATTTTCGTTGCTCTCGTTAGCCATACTCACGTTACAGAATTATCGCTGCAGATCTTTTTTGTATTATCTAAAAATATGGAACAGATTATTTGTTGAGTAGAGCAATTGGATCAGAGAGTAAAATAATACACATTGTCCAGCTGAATTTTCCTCAGCCACTTTGATCTCAATGTCGTAAAAAAAAAGCCTTTGACACTCATTTCCCTCACAATAACATATGAACAGGTGGCCAATGGTCCGTCCCCCCCCCCCTTGTTTTCTTCTCTTTGATCTTAAGGCATTCTTATATCGTTTTGACCAGATGTGGATGGTGCCACATCTGCAACCCGTTATGCGGTGTCGAGAGCGAGGACCGTAACACGCTCTTTTCTTTCTCGCGGGCATGGGAAAATGTCCCTCTATCAAGTTCCACCACTAGGTGGGGATCACATTTAACCGATTTTAGGAACACGTCGAGAAAACTCACCCTCCTTTCACCTGCATTAAGCGAAATTTCAGTTTGCTCTATGAATGCTACAAACAAAGTTCTTTCACTGGAGATCTTTTACCTTAGAATCTTGAATCCAGACGGGATTAGAAAATATTAGTTCAGATTTATGCGTAGAATACTTTCATCTAAATTCTGTGGTAATTATACACATATATCCAAAGAAACAGTAAAAGCTGGGGATATCTTTAATACTTTGAGATTAATTTTGTCTGGAGTTACACAAAATTCATGTTGTGCTGTGTTGCACTGTGACAGTAGTGAAATGAATATGCTGTTATTTAGTGATAACAGTTTACAGCCTCATGTCCAACCCCATAATTACATCTGATGCAGTAATTGCAGGGATTTGTGCGTGCGTGTCTGTGAAGGGGATGTTGAATATGTGTTGGCGTGTTGCCAGCACGTTGTTCCTCTATTTAAACCGCTATATCATACCGTGCCGTACCTAGGTAGTTGCATTTAGGATACCGTTTCTGAGTAAAGGAAAGTGAAGAAAGGCCCATATCCTCATGTGGGGCAGGAATGCAACCAAATAACGCAACCAGAATGATGCAAGCGAAGTGATTCACGACGACAGTCCGCACATCGAAATCAAGTCTTAACCCGCGTGCACATCAGGTAAATCGAGGTAAACTCATTTGAATGTGTGAAGCTATCGTTATCCCTTGCACGGAAACTAAGCGTAATATTGGAATGAAACTCTCATGTCTCTGACATTTCCTGTATCGACTTCTCCTTTCTAGAGGTCCTGGCATTACATCAGAGAGAGCAATGAGGATTTAATCAGCTGTCGCCCGAGAGAGTAAAACCTCGCTTTCCATTCAATGCCTTTCTGAATCACTAAATGTGTCGGAGACTGAACATAACACATATGAATTCGATGGGAGGGGAGCGGGGGGGAGGCGGGGGCGGGGGGCGGCGTTTAGTGTTGTTAGTGCCCCTCCATGTATTTCGCACAATGTTGTGAGTGGTCTTCGTTAGCAGTGGTCTAGAGATAATGCCCCTGACTGTATTACTGAGGAAATGCAGAGTAGCTGCCCAGGCCTTATCTTAAAGATGCATGGAGTCCCTCCAGAGAACCATACTCAGTCCATGAACGTTTTTATTTTTCCTTTCCTACCTCAGAGAGAGGCTATGGTCTTATGAGGGTCAAAGATAATTTAGTGTCGTAGACTTATGAAGGATGATAGTGAATCCTATATATAAACACTGTAAGGCCTGCAAACTGTAAATGTGGCTTTTTTGGCGTTTCTGTTCTCTGTTGTTTGACTTGGAAAGCAGATAGCAACAGGAACAATGAATTAAACTATGCCTAGAAATGGATTCTGGGAGAAATAAAATGTAATTTGGGCCTACTCTGGACTATAATAAAATGCAAACGTCTGTGATAGTGCAGGAAATGTCTAGCCTTACACTTATTTTATTAGTTGGTTTTATGAAAGCCAGCTAAGAAAAACAATGATCGGGGGGCAGAGGCTTTGGACTCTCATGTGTTGTCAGCTATGTGACAGGCTCTTTCTCACTGAAAGCGTAACATATTGTCTCTGTTATCACAAATGACATATTAAAGAAGCAATCGATGTGTTTGCTTCAGACATATAAGTCCTTTATAAAACCAACGTTTTTTTAAAAAAAAATAATTAGTTTACAACTGGTATTCAGTGTTTCCGTGACTACATCATGCAGTTATTTGTTAAGACGTCCATTGTATTGTTATAGTGCTCCTCCGTGATGCTATTAGATTTTATGCACACAAAAACAAAGAAATGCAATGTTTCCTCTCTCAGGAAGGGGATGTGAAATAATGTCTGCAGTGTTTCTAGAATAACAAACAAATCCAGACAGAAATGCCACATTGTGAGGATTATTCAATGGAACAATGGTCACACATTCTCCTTTGACAATACGTTTCTATTTACTGGAGTTTTTCCTCAAGTTTGGAGATTTTGTTTTGCTCGACAAGTAATAAACAAATCGAACAGATTTCGATTGCCTCAGAGAGCAATCATCCGCGTCAGCAACCGTGTCTTACATCACTTTTATTTGAAGTGACACTCGACACCAAACATAACGTCAGTCATTGAGTACTGAAGTCTTACCAAATGGTTTAGAGTACATGCAACTTGCAGTTCTTAAAATCTTCAAAATGGGAACTGCTAGAGTTTTCTGTTTATTGACAAGTAAGAGAAAAGTTCCATGCTTGACTTTTGCCACAAATGCACCCTGTGGTTGTTTACCATCTATGTCATCTTAAGAACTGATGGGAGGGGGGGTGGGGGCTGAATTACACGTCTCAGCGACGGCCCAATCACCTGATCCTTTTATCGTTCCATTTTGTCTATGGGGTTTTTTGGGGTTTTTTTTTTTGGTTTTGTTGATAAGGATGCGTATGTAAAAGTTGCCTTTTCAACTTTTCCTTATCAGACGGTAAGGAAGTACTTAGGTTAAAGTTTCTTCATTTGGAGGGTTACTGACACACCAGCCTCTCAGGTTTCCCCAAAATGACATCCCATCTCAACATCCTGAAACGCAGACATCCCCAAAACATCTGTCATCACCTCTATCTTTCCCTCCTCAACTTTCTTTCGTTCTTCACACACACACACATACACACACACACACACACACATGCACAATGCTGCTCTGATGTCCCAGTTTCTTGCTGCCCCTGTTCTATGAAGACAGGAAGAAGTCTGCAGATGGAACTTGACCCATTGATCTCTTAAAGCTACTGATGCCGTGAGCTTGCATTGAATCCGGTGGTGTCTTTCACAAATGACACTTACAAAGCAGTTTGGTGGACAGAGCCAGCGTCTGCTCTGCTTAGTGGAGCCAGACTATACCTTTTTTGCAGGAAGATTGATTTGAAAACCATTCAGCCTAGTGTTGCTAGTTTTAACAGTGAACAATATTGTAACCGGGCGTAATACTCCCAGCAGTTTTTTTTTAAATAATGAACGTAAGGAACCACATTTGATCATTCACTAGATTATCATTTGAAACCCAAGTTTTGTTGCTGTTTCTATTAATTTTGAAAGAGCATGTAAGAAAACTGACAAATAATAGAGATTTGACTTTTACTTTTCTCATGAGATACGCAAAAATGCACACCGAAACAGTGAAACAAACGCAGTGTTTAATTAGAGGACTAACCCCAGGATGGAATAGAAAGGAATTCTGTCACAGGTCGAGCTGGTTCGAAAAAAACCAAAGGGTCATAAAGATGTCCAGGAGCTCTTTGAAAACAGGACAGATTCACAGTAATTTTCATAATTCAGGTAATACTGGAGGGCAGCATGGTGGTGCAGTGGGTAGTGCTGTCGCTTCACAGCAAGAAGGTCTCGGGTTTGATTCCCGGCTGGGCAGCCAGGGTCCTTTCTGTCCAAAGATATGCAGGTTAGGTGTGAGCGTGTCTGCCCTCCAATGGACTGGCAACCTGTCCAGGATCTTTCCCTGCCCTTTGCCCTATGAGTGGTGGTATAGGCTCCAGCACCCCCACAGCCCTAATCAGGATAAGCAGCTTAGATAATGAGTGAGCGAGGTAATACTGGAAAATGATAACATTTTCTTTTTAATCAGCCATTATTCTTCTCGGGGGGGGGGGGCCCTGCTTCCCAGAAAACAATGGACATAAGTACCATCATTTGGAGCCCTTTGTAACTATTTATACTTTGCTGACATTGTTATTGTTACATCTGGAGTCTCCCTCCATTGTCCTGAAGTACCGTTTTCTGTCTGCTCGGAACAATTGGGGTTGGCATGGTAGGGCCTTGCTTTAGACAGCCAGTGTAATTCCATCCTCATTGTCTAAAGGTCATGTCCAGTTAAATATGGTTATGGTGTTTCTTCAGAATGGGGTTGGGTATATTTGGAGGGGGGGGGGGGGTTAGAAGGCCGGGAGACGGTCATTGGATGTCGTTCCTCTGTGGTCTGTCGACAGCTCTGTCCACCTTGGTGCAGACTTGGAGAGTGACCGTTAGGGTGGATCTCTCAGCCTTCCTTCCTTTCGGCTCAGAATAGATCAGTGTTGCAGTGTTCTTCAAAAAGAAAAGAAAAAAAAAAAAACGAAAGAAAGAAAAGGAAGAAAAACCCGGCACAGCCAACGCCCGTTTCAAACAGCACGTTGAGGTGTTTTAAGCGTTTAAATTTTTTTTTCTCTTTAAGTACCGAAATCACCTTTCGCAGAGATGACTGCGGCTTCATTTAACCTGCAGGCTGTTCGAATACCAGTATGAGTCCGCCTCTGTATGCGTCACCCATTTGAGCCATGACCGATCTGAGGTTCATTTCAGGATTGTATGATCTATAATTAAGAAGTTGCTGAGTTTTCATTCTAATTTTCCTTTATTTTACTTCTATGCACGCAAACCCTCTTTAAAATGTGTACAATAAATCCAATCTCAGCCTTACTTCCTGTGTTGAAACCTGGAGTGAAAAAAACCATCAGCACATGCTGCCTTTCCCCCCAGCACTTCCTACAAACACTCAGCGTCTGTTACAGATCACCACTCACTTCACTCAGTCAAATGTTTAATCATTTGTTTTCACCTGTTGTTTTTGCTTATTACCTCTTTAGTTTTGTGCGTATACATACACCAGCCAGTCATTAGTTTACATCGCATTGCGAGTACCTGAGCTTGAATCTTGTTATGCGAGAGTTCATTTGACAAATTCCTGTCTAATTTGTTGATAGTCTTATTACCTGTTTGTCCCTGTGCATCCTGTGGGTTTGTTTGTGTTCTTCTTGCCTGTCATCGCTCTTTATCTTGTCATTACGATTTAAAAAAGAACCATCTGCTCACTCATTCATCCAGTGTCGTGCGGAGGTCATGACAGTTTGTTTGTTCGCGTCTGTGTAATTCTCACACAGCTGGTTTCCTTAAAACTTTTTCAGCAAAGGTTCAAATTATTTTAAGATCAAGGAGGTGACCAAATCACAAAGAAACTGTGAAGGAAATTTTCATTTTGATGGTCAACCACACAACATGAAGGCGTAATAGTCAGTGTCTAAATCTACTACAGGCAGACAGCAATGTACCCATTAGCTTACTTATGGGTACATAAGATATATATCCATTAGCTTACCCTTACTTATTATCTTACATATTATCTGACCCATAAATCTTTCTCATGGCTCTTACATGTATTTACAGAAAGGAGAACAGACGTTTTCCTCGTCCACGCGAACACTCGTGCTGTGAGGGGAACAAAAAAAAAGAAGAAATTCTTTAGAAAATCTGATTTTGCCACAGGAAATACACCACCTCCATTACCAAGTGCTTCACCCCCCTAAAAAAGTCCGGCATCAAAACTCATATTTATCTCACTCTCTATTTATCTCTGGAGGTGTTAGGAGTTTTTTTCTTTTTTTTTTCAGTATTCTGTTCCATGGAAAAGAAACAAACTGAAGAGAAGCTACATGTTAGTAGGTGCCCACATTCCTGTGGTTGAAGACTAATTTGATGTTTATGAAACATAATAGACATTCCTTCACGGATAGCGTTGCTGGAGTGTGATAAGCCTATTGTTTCTTTTGTTTTTGTTTTTAATTATAAAGCCTGTATTTCTTTTTTATTATTATTATTTCAGCTGAGAACTAACTTCTCCTCGGATCATTTTAGATACTTTTAACTTACTATAGCAAAAGTACACTGACAATATTTATTTGATTTTTTATGAAGGGCGGAAATAAACTGTCATACTGGAAGAACAACAGAAATGAGTCACTCAGACCCAAGGGTTTTTTGTTTTTTTTTTTCCCTTTCTTTCTTTTTTTCTTTTCAGCAGGGCAGTACAAAAAAAAAAAAAAGAAGAAGGTATCGTTTTAAAAAGGAAGATGATTTGCACAATAATCATCTGATGAGAGAGCACTTTTGACGTTAAATGTGTTTTTTGGACTTTGGCCAGCGTTAGCCACTGAGCTTATCAGCACAGCCCTCCGATCCGGATGCACTGAGACACTACACAGTCACGGAATCCACATAGAAAGCATGAGAGGCTCTAATGTCTTCTCAGAACTTTCCACTCACTTTTATTCTAATCCACATTACATATGAGCACATTAGCACACCTTAAAAGGAAAGCGCCATAGCATTTACGAATGAGAACTGGAAACCCATGAATAATTGGATAAAACATAACATAAATATAATTTGTCCAAACATTTTTTTGGTTTCCCTTTCTAATTTTTTATGTACTCGCTGGCATGCTTGACCCTGGTCAAGTGTAACGTATGCCGTACACGTTCATGTAGTGCTTCGCTGTTGATTAGCTCTCTAGATTTTATAGCATAGTTTAAATTCTTGCTGTGTTCTGTTACCCACAGTGCCTTGAGCAATGAGCCTGTATAATCTGGGGTCTCATCAGAGGAACATTTGAGGAGAGGTGTTTGGTCTTAGCAGAACATTTCAGAAATACCAAGAGGGAACAAAAGCTGACCCCCTAAATGTCCGGTAAAACTGTTTTTATGAGAAAGTTAGAGCTCATTACACACACACTGAGCGTGAGTTTGTGCGAGCAGAGCCGGTCACAAAGCCCCGTAGCGCTGACCGCGCAGCAAAGACCCTTGTTAATCTGTAGATGGCCTTCAGTGATCCGACATGCTAAACGTGATGGATGGCCTCTAACCCAAGGCCGAGTTACCAAACACGTGTCATGTCAATCAACCCTCCTCCCCTCCCCCAACCCCAACCCCCACCCCCACCACCCTCAGCCAGCTTATACATGCAGGTGAGGGAGGGGTCAGTCATTACTGTCCAGGTCTAAGATTCTCCTCTAGGGGAAAAAAAAAAAACCCTGAGTTTGTCCATAGTGTTAGTCCTGCATTATTTGAATCTGATGCATGAAATTCGCCCCCGCGAATTACCATCAATTACAAAATACACGGTAAATATGTTCACTGGTGAAATAACTTGGAAATCATTCATAAAACTGTGAAGGGCTTGGATAAAACCGGATTTATTTTATTAAGGTCTTGGGAAAGGTGTCACCGCTTGTCTTTTCGAAAGTATTTCTACCGGGAACTGACAGGACTCCATTGTTGAAAAATGAGTAATGCAATTTGAGTGAGAGGCAAGGTTGGGTTTAAGGTGTAACTAGTTGTACCCACAGCTTTGAGACAAGTTGAAACAGGATGGCATTTTTACTGTATTTCACGCAAACTTCTTTCCTGCCTTGTTTTTACTGGGGGTTTTTTTTCTCCGCATCACCGCAAAACCACATGTTCTTTGTAACAACAAACATCCATGGATTATAGCAAGTAATGGCAGACCAAAGATGAAGTCAGCAATGGAACATAACTAGGATTTGTGCGTTCTCGCAAGCGCTTACCCTCTTCGAGTCTGGAGAGTCTCCTGCTGCATTACTAAGGGGAGAAATACATGATCTAATGTGTTAAGATGTAGAGGGTTACGTTTCACCAACAGAATGTCCTGTACATGACTCTTGTCCAGCGTGTTTGCAATTTGTTAGTGCTGATCAGATTTCACTACTCCCTCTCATGGGAGGCACACTTAACCTTTCTCTCCACGTCACAGAAAATCTTTTGGACGGAAATGCAGACTGTACCACAGAGTCACCACATGGCACTTCCTAAACTGATGGAGACAGATAAAGAGACAGCTTTTTCTTTTCTTTTTTTTTTAATTTACCAGAATTACAAACGTAATGCTGGTCCGGATGTGTAAGAAGCCTACACTTGAGGTTTAAAGAATGAGCTGTCCCTCTTATCAGATCACAGCAATGTCGATTCCACCCACTTGGAGCGGTATATTCATCGGAGACGATACACACTTTGTCATTATAGCGCTGTCAGGACATCATAGGGGATAGTTATACACAACCAAAACCTTTCCTGATGTTTGCCAAACCCTGTTCTGTTCCTTTGTTTGCTTGCTGTCGTTTATACGACTCGCACTTAATCACCATGGTAGTTACTGATCCCACAACATCCGTATTGCCCGCTGAAGTTAGTCAGAGCAATAACGACATGCACTAACTTATAAGAGTGAAACTTGTGTAATGAGCTAACTATGCCATTATTTTTCCATTGCATGAGACTTAGACCAACACAGCTAAAGCTTTCTGTCTCGCCTCTGTCGATCACTGTTTTGCAGCTGAGTGCAGATCCTCCCTTGACTGATAAGGTTTTTTGTTTATGGTCTGGGCAAACTGAACACGATTACGGGTTTGTTTGGCGCTGCTCTCTCTATTGACTGCATTCTTCAGCAGATTATTGAATTGGTGATGGCTTGCATTAAGAGGGGAGAGAGAGAGAGAGAGAGAGAGAGAGAGAGAAGCCGGTGTGTCTGTGCATACAAGAAACTTGCTTGTGTTTGACACTTTTTTTTGAACGAACATATTTGTCACACAGTGTTTTGATCTGAGGCAAGAATTTCTCTATGAAAAAAAAAGTGACCATTACCCCAGGGTGTTATATTCACTGTAAATGGTGTAAACTGTAACTTGTTTTCTCAACACAGATTCATCAAGCATGTACAGTCTTGAAGAATGATTACCGTATTATTAAAACCAAGAGTCAGAATGTACTATAAACAGAGTTTACTACAAAAACAGCAGGTGAAAAAATGGCTGAAATCTAAAAGTTGAATATCCATCTAATGGTGGAAAAACGGAAGACCGGGAGAATTTGTGTGCAAAGTTGTACATTGATTATAAACACGATTAAAACTCAAATTGCTTCGTACATCAGTTCTATTCAGTGGGGAAAAGGATGGTCATTTTCCCATATCGGGTTGATAATGACTGTTTCCCCTACCTCCCTTTTCCTGTGGTGTGTTCTACAATCCACTGAGATGGTCTGTTGTGGACTGATGGGACCTTCTTATCCCAGCTGTCTTTTTGCTTCAAAACACAAACCTTTCATACGATCCGGAGAGCACTGGAAGGCCAATGTCAAGACGAGGGAAATGACTCCCTGCTCACACACACACACACACACACACACACATGTAGGCTCACACCTACACAAAAACATGAGACCCTGCACACACTTTGGTCTCAGTCTACGCCTCACTTCCACAGGCATTGGCCCATCGCGGAATCTCCTGTCGCTCGGAAGAGAACTTCAAAGCAACCAACTGGCTCGGTCAAAGCGAAGGGTCAAAAAGTATACAGGGCCGACTTCCATACTTGCAAGCGTGCGTCCATTCTGTAGACATAAGGTTATGTTAAACGATGAGGTCATTTTCCTCTTTTCGTTTAGAACAGAAAACTTACACTTACAAAATCATCTCTCTCATACCATAATTCTTCTTTTCCCAACTGTGCGATATGAAAAAAAAAAAATTCCTCATCAACAGGGAGTCATGACTCCATTTCCACATCAAAGTTTGAATTTTTTGGAGCATTATCAGCCTTGAGCTAATGCTTATAAACTGTAAATATTTTGACAGCTAGTGATTCCGCTTGGGTCCCTTATCGCTCACACGTAGACAAGAGGATATAAAGAGCTTCTCCTGACTAAACTAAGCGATACCAAATAACATGGGGGGGCTTGAGGTTTGCGTATTGGGATGTGTTTTGAGTGTGTGGGTGGGGTGTGTGTGTGAGGGTGGGGGTGTAAGCGATGTCGGGTGTGTGTGAAGGTGTGTGTGTGTGTGTGTGTGTGTGTGTGTGTGTGTGTGTGTGTGTGTGGGTGGGTGGGTGGGTGTTGGGGGGGGGGGGGGGGGGGGGGGGGATTTCTGGGATTTCTCAGCCCAAGCCCTTCGGGGAGTGTCTGATGCGGTGATAAGATAAGGGAGATGTACGTAGACGAGTCTGCACACAGACGAGTCTGTGAGCGGTCTCTATTGCTGCAGTGATAGTGTTGGCACATCAAGAGAGGAACCACATGATGCACCATGTCCCCTCTCGAAAAGCAACCAATGAAAGTATGTGTTTTTGACCTCCATTGATTCGAGTGTTTCACTGGTTATTAGTGACTGGCTATCGGTGACCTGTGGCATACTTTAAGTCACGGGTTCTATGTACATGTATAGGATTTCAGTGAAAACACCACTTGTTTTTGTCACACTAGTGTCAGGACCTCTTAAAACCACAAAGCATGGGTAAAAGGGTGAGTAATTCGCTGCAGTGTCTCTCTTACATGCCACTAAGAATAGACACTGCCTTTGAAGCCGCAAGTAAACATTTTAAAATGGTTGCACGACATTACTTTACTGCCGCTTACAAAAGAGAGAGAACGAGAGAGAAAGAGAGAGAGAGAGAAAGAAAGAAAGAAAGAAAGAAAGAAAGAAAGAAAGAAAGGCAAAAAAATCCCACTCGTACTGCATCTGTAGTTGTCAGTTCACGTCTCTCACCAGTTCGAGCCGTTCCCTATGTTATCTGGTACTGAGAGACTGTTCACCGGTCAAGCAGTGGTCAGATAAAGAGAACTGCTGTCAGTTACATTCAAAACCTGTAAATCACCTGCTTGGCTCTTAGTGTCAGAACAGGAGCTTACTCGAGTCACCAGTCAGGTTACTGTCTCAGCGTAGCAAGCACCCTGACCCTACCCCACTGCACGTAACCAAGGCTTTTCTCTCACAGGATCTCTGAAGCACAAACATTGCACGCTACCAACGCCAGAAACCACCCTCCTCTTGCATAACCAGAACATGTGTTTTAATTTCAAAGGCTGAATGTCCACAGAGACATTGTAGGTTTGTTTTCTGCAGCCTCTGAATTATTTCAGGACCATAGTCCCCCCCCCCCCCCCCCCCCCCCCCCCCCCCGCCTCACGTGTTTTCTGAAACTGTGTCAGAGGTGATGCAGCCCGTGGCCTTGAGTTTTTTATCAGTTCTTCTGGCATGTTCTGTCTGCTTTCTCAGCTGTCATTCCTTACAGTGAGAACATGTCAATAAACTTCTAATCTTCTCACTGAAATAGAAAACAACACGTCTCAGGAGAGGCTCTTGGGTTTTTTTTTTTTTTCAGAGCAAGTTATTCATCACAGACAGTCATTCATTGCGCATGCTGTTCTTTGATAGGTGCGATACTTCTGAGTTCAAAGGTCATCTGCTTGTCCAGACTAGTTGGTTATATGTGCCCCCCCCCCCCCATACACACACCCACACACCATGACCCCCACCCCCACCCACCCCGCTCCTTACTCTAATCTCCGTCTCTTGTGGAGACAAAAATGACAAAACACTTCTCTGTCTCCAAAGGAGAGTCTTTCACTGGATAGTCTGGTACTCAGATGGGACTCGGTTTGGAGGCTCGTGTTAGGCCGTGTGTCTTTCTACAAATGTCTCACTCTCTCCTCAGGAAATGAGAGTGTCAAAGGTGGAGTGAAAGTAAACACAGCCTCGCAGAAGTTTTTGATGCTTTGATGTCGGGCTGCTTTGGCGGTGTGGTATGTTTCTTCTGCTCCAGTGGTAAGGCAGATGTGGTAAAAGGTTTACTTCTAGTATGACACGGATCAAAAGCGGGCAAATTACACACACTCTCCCCCCCCCCCCCTCTCTCTCTCTCTCTCTCTCTCTGATGTACACAGAGTAATTTCAAAATAATGAAAAAAAAAAAAAACAACAGAATTTACACTTCACTTACACACAGGAAGACAAAAAATACACACTCATGCATTTGTACGGAAGCGCGCGTGGGCTCAGGGGTACAAAGGAACTGAGAGTGGAATGTGGCGTGCAAGCGGAGGACAGTTTGTCCTTTAGCATCTTCCATATTATTTTGGGTATCTCTTAATTCGTCTGAGTGACGCGGCTTACCTCTACTGTCAACAAACACGTTCATGAATAGAAAAACACGGAACATAAATAAAAACAAAAAAAAAAACAAAAAAAAAAAAAACCTGACAGAGCTTTTCATATGGAAACCAGATTTGTCGCTCATTGCAGCTTTACTACACTTTGATCGTTCTTTCCATACAGACGACGGTGAAGAACCAAACGTAGAAAGACAATCTATTTCGCTTGGCTCTGTCTTAGACTGAACTTTGCGTTTCTCTGAGAGTGAAACTACATGTTTAGTGTAAGCTTACTTAGACCTTTTCACCTCTTAGAGCGGCAACATCAATATTTGGATTCCGCGTGGTCTTTGACCTGCCATTTCAAAATGTTTAGTGTTGCCTCCTTGTCAATGGAAATAACCAATGCTGGAAAACAGTTCATGCTGAAGAGCCCTATGCCATACCGAAAGTTGTCGACGTTGCTAAATCACAACCTCAGTTTCGTAACTTAGCCACTATTTTGTTTTGCAGTTTGTTTCGTGAGTGTTTCCTGCGTAATGCGCCAGGAACGGAAGCCGAGAAATACGAATAAAAAGAGGAGCCAGAGCTACCGTTTCTCACGACACTAGAAACACAAACGCAAGCGTTTCTCTGGCTCCGTCCTTGGTTCGTTTGCATGCAGGATCTCCATTCACACTGTGTATGAAGAGGCATATTCTGGAATTTGATGAACAGTCATTTGTGCAGTAGCTGAGTGCCGTCATGAACCCCGCGACTGATATCTGACTATGTAAAGCACATTAAAATTGACCTCATGCCATCTGCATTACGCAATTTGAATTTAAAAGCAAAGTTACTTGCTCCTACTTGGTTACCAAAGCCTCAAAACCTGAGTTTCTACCTGTGACAACGCACCTTCTGGTGTCATCTCTTAACTATCATTATTAGGAAAAACATCCTGTAACTCTGAAACCTGTTGCAATGGCACTGAATCAACCTCCACGACCCAATTATTAACATGTTACATAATCTGATAAACAGTAAGTCACTCTGCCTCATGTTCCCCAGAATATGATAAAGTGTTAATCACAGTTTAAATATTGTTGAAAAACAGGTTATATTCCACCTCAAGGCGTTCTACAGAACCTTATGACGACAGAAACTACAAACCTCACCCAAATATATTTGTTGCTTTATTTTCAAGTGAGGATTTGAAACACAAACAGAATACATAGTGATAGAATGTTAATGTCAGTGCGTACTTAAAACTCCATGAAACATTAAGTGCCCACAAAACCACTGTCATGCTTGAAACACTCCAATACTTCAGGTACAGTCTTATCAAGTTGTTTATCACTGAGACGTTATCAGTGGATCTAGGAAAGCTTGATTTATTTGGTTTTATGGGACTTCAGTTAAATAGTGGTTATATTTTATTTACATTCACTTACCAGTTGAGTTACGTAAACATACATAAGTTTTGTACATGGGAAAAGTTGGTCACCAGTGTATATAACTGAATTTCAGTTCATTTTCTTTTCCTTTTTTTTTTTTAACAATTTTTTTGTTAGTGAAGACATATATATTACCTCATCATTGCAATTATTGAAATATCATTCCAAATGGACATCCAAACATAGGGGAAAAACATTATTCTTCCAGTATAGAGTCAAGCATAGCTTGGTAGGCGACAGAAATACTATTAACGGGGCATTGTTCATTTTTAGCCCCAAGTAATACTCAAATGGCCATGTATGCTCCATAGGCTTCAGTGCTTTTTCTAGTCTTTTTTTGACCCTGTATTTAACATCCATCTATCTGATGTCTATATACCAGATCTTTCTTTGTTCCCTCACACACTTGATTCATTGTGGAACATTTTTGTTTTGAGACTTCTCAAACTATAGTGAAGGTTGGAGCTGGTTTCTGATTGCAGAGCCTCTGAGAACTTGGTGTTGTATGCACGGTTCTGCTGTGACTTTCGCTTGATAGAGTTCTGTATGGTCTCCGAGGTGAAGTAGTAGACTATGGGGTCAAAGCAGCAGTTGGACACAGCGATGCAAAGGGCGATTGGGTAGATGGTCCTGACAACAGATTCCACATAGCAACCCTTGAGGATTTTCGTGCGTACGAGCGAATAGAAAACCAAGTTAACGTTGTAGGGGATAAAGCAGAAGCAAAAGATGCATAGATGTACAGCAATCATCCGCAGGATCTTGGTCTTATTTAGTTTTCCTCCACGACTGATGGCGTGTGGCCTCCTCAGAGTTTGTAACACCATGACAGAGCAGCACACATTGAGTAGTAACGGGATGAGGAAGCCTACAGTCTCGATGAAGATGACCACTTTGGAGAGATGGGTTTTCCATTGCTTCGAGGAGAAGTTCTCGAAGCAGAACTTGCCTGAGGAGTCGCGCGCTGTTGTCTCCAGGAGGAAACCCGTGGGCAGGCTTCCGGACAACACCAACACCCAGACGCCGGCGCACACGATCTTGGCGTTGCGCTTTGTCCTTAGCGTCCGCGAACGGAACGGGTGGACGATGGCCAGGAAGCGGTCCACGCTGATGCAGGTTAAGAAGAGGATGCTGCCGTACATGTTGGTGTAGAAGAGAGAGACTGACAGCTTACACAGCACACTGCCAAAGGGCCAGTTTTGACGGAGGAAATAAAAGACCCGTAGAGGCAGCGTGAAAACAAACAGCAGGTCAGAGAAGACCAGGTTTATCATGTAGGTGGTGGTCTCATTTCTCAGCTTAAGAGAGCAGAGGAAGATGTATATCGCGGCCACGTTGGTGATGAGCCCCACGACAAAGACAACGCTAAAAACAGAACTGTACAATGTGTACTTAAATTCATCATTCTTGGGACACACCTCATACTGCTGAGTATTGTTCGAATTCAGGGAAGCATTTTCCATCACCAAAGTGGCGTTGTGCATCTCTCGAAAAAATGGGAGCACAGCTTGGGGTAACGGTTATGTAAATGCTGTACAATGAAAGGATTTCCCCTGAACCCTGTTTCCAACATGAATGGTCAGTGCAGCACAAAGCAACAGCGGTAGACGAATCCCTTCAAAAGGGTGCAGTGTCAGTCCAAAGAGACTTCCCGTCAGGAACACAAAGGTTTCTTTCATATGGGCTTTTTTTTTTCAAAGCTGTGTATTATTGCACATGGTCAAACTGTTCCCCCATAGCATTCTTTAGCAAAGCCTCTGAATCTTGTAGAAGGGACGGGGGTGGTGGTGGTGGTGTTGGTGTTGGGGGGGGGGGGTCAGCTCATGGTGAAAGAGCTCCTCCCAAGAGACCGGGGGTTCCTTTTCTCCTCCCCGTTTTCTCTGCCCTGCCACCCCTCAGGACCCTAGCCCGTAAGGTTAGGAGATCTTTACTTACTCAGAAACACAGGCTCAGTTTTATTTCCCTCCTTTCCTTGCTTAGTCGGCAGGCGGGAGAGCAGTAAATCTTAAAAAAACGGTCAAGGTCAGGTAGAGTCGACTGAATTAAAATCCACTTTGAGAATATTTTTTTTTTTCCTTGAAAATTGAAAGTCTTTGAAGTCCTCCAAAAATATGTTCCAACAAAGTAGTCCCTCTTGTTTTTCCTTCAGTTCATGTGAAATCATCCAACAATTCCTCCTCAAGTATGTTAGGTGTAGAATTGGCGTGCCTTGGTTCTTGTGCGCTGAATACAAACACCTGTTGAGCACAGCACGCTTTGTCTGTTGCATGTATCTCACTTCCACTAAGCGTATGTCAGAGGGAGGGCTGTCTCTCTTTGGGGTTGGTTTCCTGCTCCTCCCCGTCTCCCTCCCATTCTCTATCTCTCCCTCTCTCTCTTTCTCTCTCTCTCTCACCCTTGCTCTCGCTCTCTAGCTCTGCCTGCGACAGCCTCGGGGGCACTGTAGCTCACCCATCAAAAGTAGACAGCAGTGTGGGGGAGTATTTAACTAACTGAAACACTATCACATATAATACTTTCAAATCCCACTGTGGTCCCTGCTACTCAAAGCCCTTTCCCTCTCTTTGTGTTTGCAGCAGCAACGGACACTGAAAAGCCAGACTGAAGGGCCATGTGTCCTCAGAAGTGTAAGAAGCTTTTTTCCATTCACACAGATGAAAATGAAGTAGTGTTTGAACTGCATTGAACCGTGTGGCTGTTTTCGGTTCTAATGTGGTTTGTGAGTTGGACAGACTTTAGTCGGGTGTGGGTTTTCTGAAAGAGCTTTTCAGACCATCAGAACAGAGCAGCAAGTAAGATGTCATGTGCTTTTTTTTCTGGCTGTATTTACCATTAGGGCAGAAAAAAAAAAAAAACCTCTTCCACTATTTGTTTCAAATGTATACGCCCAGAAAAACAATATTGTCCCAGAGATATCAGTAATCTTCTTTATGGCCCTAACATTATAAATGGATAGCGGTTGCATTAGCGTTGCCTCTGGTAAAATGAAAGCAAAGAAGTGCAACACATTTACAGGAAATAAGCCATTGGCATGCTGCAGCCTGCATCTGCACCTATGCACGTCTTGACACACGGTGTCACACAGACACACACATTCACACACACACACGCACGCACACGCACACACACACACACACACGCACGCACGCACACGCACGCACAAACACACACACGTGCGCACACACACGCACACACACACACACACACAGGCAAGAGGCGAACAAACACGGAGACTCACGTACCAACTACATACATGTAGCTGTAAAAAAAAAAAAAGAAAAAAAAAGGGGAACAGTAAGTACACGCATCAGCACAATATTCTGTCCATCTATGATCACAAAAACATTTCATCCACCGTTCTCTCACGCATCACACACGTTGGGTGCTTTAACCATCACGCATTCATTCGGAGTAGTCTCTGGTGCAGACACATTCTCAAAAAGGCAAATGAGTTCACCTGTATCTATGAAACAAAAGAAAACAAAAGTGCACTGCCTACCTGGCACAGAACTCAGCTTTGACAAGGTCAGGCCTGTAAGAGTGAGAGAGAGTGAGAGAGAGAGAGAGAGAGAGAGAGAGAGAGAGACGGGCGTGGCCTGTCATTATTAACCCCCTTTTGCTCTCTGTGTGAAACACTTGAAGGAAAAGCCTGGACTTACCGGAACTTTGTTTTACAGCAGTTATTACGGTGGATTGATCATGTCAATCCCAAGAGACAGGGATTTTTTTTTTTTTTTTTGAACTTCAAAGAGCTTTTCGATGACCTCATCAGATGTTCTGCTAGAAACTCTTTTCATGATATCAGTCAATCAAAAGAGAGAAATTTAAGGAGTATGGTTTCTGAATACTTGTGTACTAAAAACTAAAATGATTTTCCTTTTACTCTCCAATAAAACCATTCACCATTACATTAAACAGACATTCAACATATATGTACCGCTATATATAACAAAAACATACCGTTATCCAGCTGCTCTATCTGGTCTTATTTCAGTGTTAGATTTTTGTGTTGGTATTTTAATTACATTCTTCTTTGTGTGTGACTCTTAACTACAGGGCAAGACTTGTGGTTTTAGCATAATTATAAGTCATGATCAATGCTAGAAGCCAGACTGAACTTTGTGGATCATTTGAAATAGGAGAGTTCAGTGTTACATATTACCCTAACGTCACATCTGACAAAATGTAGCATGAACCTATGTATCTAATATCATAATATTAACAATCTGTAATATTATATATTTTGATAAACTAATTCTGTTCTGTATTATAGAGCCTCGCTGACAATGAGAACATGATAATTGCGTTATTGTCATTTGTTTTTCTTTCTTCCTTTGTTTGTTGAAACTTTTTTCTCTGAAACAAAAACCTTAAATCCAGGAGAACTTTTTCTTCTTCTTTTTTTTTTCAGGAAAACAAAGCTGTTTTTCACATTGTACTCCGCACGCAAATCCCTCAGCAAAACTGTTGTCAAACACATAAAAACAAGCTCATCACCAGGAATGGAGACTTCTCAAATAAGACACATATGGTTCAATTCCCAGGACGGTTCATTTTCGCCACAATGCCAGGAAACTGTCGTAGCAGCAAGGCCACGACACACTCAGACTGAACAGAAAAGATACTCAGTTAGCAGTGGCACGGTGAACAGAGACATCACCCCATGTCTCTGCTCCCTTTTCCCAGTTCTTGCGTTATTTATTTACTGATAGTCTGATACAACTGTACATATTCTCCGTAATATTTATCCGACAGTTTTCTTAATTTGCTTTTCGAAGTGGTGTTAGACATTATTCAAATGGATGTAATCTGTACCCCGCACTGCTAATATATACAGAGACAAGATGACAAAACAAGCCACCCAAATAATCATTTTAAGTTAAATACAGAGGAGCAGAGAGAAGAATACAAAGTGCCACAGGGAGCTACTCTTCCCTGTACTATTCTAAAGTTTACTATTTAACGTAGCTTCTGCTGCAGCGACAAAGAATTGCTGTTATTTCACACCAAGCGATGCAGCATCTCCTCAACCCTTTAACGCACAGTGGTGGAATATCGTTCCAGACAGAAAAAAAAAAAACCACTGCATATTTTCTGCCCCGTTCTGGAACCAAATGTTCTAAGCAAGATCGAGATTAGTGGGGTTTGGGATCTGTTTACGCTCCTCTCCTTGTCAAAGCGTCCAAGGCCAGTTGGCTGGCTGTGAAATGGTCGGTAAATAATCGAAATTTCATACGAAAAGGCGCGGCATTTTGTTTTCCTTCTGAACATATCCTTCTTTTCAAGACAGCTGCGCCATGGGGAAAAAAAAAAATCCTAAATTCCTCTTACTTTTTCCTTGTATGTAAAAGATAAACAGTGATGTGTTCAACCTGCCCTCAACACAGCTGTAGGAGGAAAGGAGAACTGGCAGCTGGTGGAACGGAAGCTCTTGTTCCCCGACAACGGTTTAGATTTTTTTTTTTTTTTTCATGTCATGACTTGACACTAAATTCCAGTTCCATAACTGCTTTTCTTATATCCGTTTATAAATTATACGCAATAAATATCACTTATCTGAAAGTGCATTAATATCTGGCATAAATGACTGAGGAGTTTTTCCAACAGACGACGACCAGCTGGTCGGGAGTGTGCGTTTTGAGATACTTAACGATGCAAGAAACGGCCTTAAAGCATTGAGTCAAAATCCCCTGCTCATTCTTTGTTTCTCGCTATAGGACACCACCTCTCAGTGAATGTGGGACGCATTTACCAGTGACTGACTTTAATTTTCATAGCCATTGTTTTGCCTAATACCATATTTACAAGTCAGATGAGCACATTCTGCCCTTGATTTGTACTAGTGTTGCAAAATTTGTGATATTATGTGCTACACATTAACCACACGCAAATTAGCTAGATTTCTCATAATCTGAGCAGTATGTATGAAACTCTGCTGTGTTGTATATCATACAAATGAGATATCAAACTGATTACCAGCTTCAAATTTGGTTGTGAGTGCTTTCGGTTTTTCGGGACCTGTGGAAAAACGTACCACCCTTTCCTAATTGATCTCTTGTAGTTAGAGTCCATTTGTCTGAACTTTGCTTTTAGGAGTTAGTGTTCATATGTATAGCGGTCAGGGCCATTCTACACTGGCAGCAGCACTGTCTGTCTCATCATCTCTAAATGGAAGCAAAGTGCTGTTTGGAACTGATAAAGTAAATCACTTTGTCAGAGTACTGCATGTAATGAGGAACTGATAAGGGGTTCATAAACACTCACGATGTTTTTATTACAATTAGATAGAAAACAGAGGCGACCCCAGAAGCACAAAGTCCAGCTAAACTGATTTTAAAAATGTCTTAATTCCACTGCCCTACTCTGTCTAGGGTTAACTCCCTAACACAAATCTGCCAATAAACTTTGTCGACCTACACCCATCTACCTATAATGGTGTAAAAAAATAACAATAATAATAAATACAATTTTAAAAAAAAGAAAAAAAAAAGGCCCTTGCCAGCTTGTTTGTTATGACAGCACTTTTACATCATGGTGGTACTACTGGTTAAACAGGTGTCTGATGGAATACAACCCTCAGAGCCCTTAGGCAAACACAAATGATTCATCAGAACTCTGTGCTGAGGGCAGTTCATCACAGACATGGCATCATTCACCCCGTTTAATGAAATGTCCCTGTGTTCTTGTCCCTTTGTCACAAAACTCTAGCCATAAACACATGATAAGATCAGCAAGAGGGTGTATTGCCTCGGAACTTTTTCTTTTCTTTTCTTTCTTTTCAGCGCGTAAATCATATTTTGCACCGCCTCTTATAGTCCTCTTATAGTCCTTTTATAGTAGGTGCCAAACACACCTGCTATAAAAGGACACGAGAGATAGAAGAAAAGGGCTTTCAGACACAAGCAAGACCAGCGTGTTACCTCTGAATCAGAAATATGTGCAAAGGTCTTCCCCTGATCACAGATGACAAACTTTTCATCATTTAATGTTTTCCTTAGTTCTGTTCAGATTTAACATAAGAAAACAGAAGAAAAAAAAACCCCACAAAGAATAAACACCTGTTCCAGGGCAAAGCGCGTGACTGTTTTGCGTTGAAAGTCAGTTTCGCTCTTTTCTTTCTTTTCTGAGATTGGATTAACAGTCCCTGGGTCCCCCTTTCTAAGAAAGAAACCTCCTGGTCCCTGTGTCAACCTACATATGACAAATAAACTCTTAAACTATATACACTAACTACAGTCTGAGCATGGGGCTATCCCAGACTGTTCCAGTGTGAGAGCCTCCACGGTATGGTTTAGAAAGTGGGGGAAGAAAGTAAGATACGTCTGAGAGAGTGATCTGATAAAATGCATGCGTAATGTAATCTCTGAAGAGATCTTCACAACTTTAACATTCTGCTGGCTATACATGCAAGACTTGCCTTACTCATGGAGAGCTGCTGCCAGAGTTATCAAGGGAACTAGAATGATCAAGTTCACAACAGAAACCTTTACTTTATGAGCAAGTCTATTCTGCAGATCCACACAAAAACTTTGTGGCTTTAACCTACAGCAAAAAAAAAAAAAAAAAGGGAGATATTCCAATCAGACAGTAAGCCAATACAAATCGCCATTTCAATGATCGCAATGCGGAATGAATTTGTGATCAGGATGAGGAAAAAGAACGGAAAAAGTACGTCGCTTTGTACTTCAACCAACACTAAACCACACTCTGTTCCATGTTGATGCACCCACCTATTTGGCCACATTAAAGAAAAACAAATAGCATTACACGCAGAGATGATCTTTAAAAATGTCAAGGCACCAAATGATAAACAGGGCAGAGGTGAGCTTGATAGTATATGAGGAGTTTGTATAGGGTTTCATCAAAGTTGAAGAAAAGAATACCACAACCACAAAAAACATCATTTACTTTTAGAGTGCTGCCACCACAGTGCTCCTAAACAAACATTCTTAATGCAGATTAGAGGGGAAAGCCTTCTTTTGTTTATTTGTTTGAACTTACAGCTGTGATGTGCTGCATACTATTATCACTTGGGTGTGTTTTTACAGCTTGAAAAGCAGTATGTCGTCATAGGATAAAATATGTAAGCCAAAAGTCAAACTTACCGACCGCCTGTAGACGCTGTCACGCAGAACAGGTGGAGAATATAAAGGCTAGTTACAGACAGTTGCGGGGGGGAAACATTGTGTAGTAAACGCTAAAATACTGGGGTGCAACAAAGACAAAATGTGATGTATATCTTTATGAGCTCTCAACCATCCATTAGCTTAAAGTTGGTTGTCAAATGAAATCATCTTTTAATTTTGCTATATCTTACACCCACACTTCTTCTGTTACATTTACCGTATTTTTGGTCATATTTAGAACCTGTCAAAACGTACCTAACCGAAATAGCGGTTGCTAAGGTCTAAATGTGAATATACATACTGTGGTTTGTGACGTTCGTGTATATGAGGCCCAGTTTTTTGTACCACAAACATTTGGTTTATAGATGGGAAGTTTCGCTGCTGCATCTTACCCCATGAAAAGTATAGGCTGTGTCCAAAATGGCATACTACATACTACTCGCATACTAATAATGACGTAAAAGTAGTAAGTAGTATGCAGTACGTGAAAAATAAAAATTTTGCAGTACACGACAGTTACCCGGATGATGTACTACATTGGCGAAAATTTCTAGTATACATCCCGAGCTCACTTCGCCGACTACTGCATCCCATGAAGCAACGCGGTGATTTCCAACTGTCAAAAAAATTTAAAAACATGGCGGACAGCGACAGAACCAGCTTCAACTTCAACTGCAGCTGCAGTTCCGAATATAAATGTATCAGTTGCATATTTTGGTGTAGTAAATCTTCATACGCTTTCTTATACGCCTACTTTTGATACATATTTGTGGTTGTCGTGTGTTGTTCGATTTTAACAGAACAGATAGCCCAACCGATAGCAAACGTGTAGTACACTACACGAAAGTTGTCATAATTGCGTACCATACTGTATACTAGTGTGTGGAGTAGTGCGCAGTATGCAGTGTATACTAGGCTAGTATGTAGTACGGTAGTAGGCCATTTCGGACACAGCCATAGATTCGCCTTATTTTTCTTCTAGTAAATAATTAAGAGCTGAGCAACCAATAATAAAATATTGCTTTCTTCCACTGAGTCGCAAGTTGCGTTTACCCTCAATGAAAATATTTTTGCACTGCTTAATTTTATTTTACATCTTTAAGTATTTAGCAATTCCTTGGTACTCATCAACACTTTCACTTTTCCTTTGCAGAGAACTCGGTTTGATTAAACAGGCTGAAAAGACGGTCGTATTTTATGAATACAGTATTTACATACGCATGCTGCCATCTACAGGCATTATGTGCAATGGCACCTTGAACCCCCTCAATATTTCACGACATGTATGCCTGTTGTGCGCTTAAAAGTGTGTACTCATGTTGTTTTTCTCTTTTTTATTTTTAAAGGAAAGGAAAGTCAACGAAAGGAAGGGGCAGGGGTAGAGACGGTTTATATTCGGTCAGTTAGCGAAGATAAAGTTATCTCACATAGAACACAAGTAGTTAATAATATAGTTTTTATTCAACAAAAACATCAATGTGCTGGCCCAAATTTTAATAACTTTCACTGTTCAGTTACAAAAAAAAAATCTTGTACAAAGGTACTAGTGTTCTGTTCCACTTCTCTTTAAGCAACAGTAAAATATAGCAATGACTGAACAAAGGATTCTTGTTCTTCTCTTAAAATGACCCAACCAAAGATTATGGAACCCTTAAAATGCTCTTCTATTGGTCTGTGGTAGGTTACAGTAAGATCCTTTTCAGTTTTTCAAACGAAGACAAAGACTGTAACAGGTATTTCAGAGAATTTGACCCATTGTACACATAATAACAGTGACTGACTTTGAGTGTCATGTAGTGGTCACAATCCTACTATTTTTTTCTATTTTATGTTCTTTGCTCCTCATACATACTGAGATCATTACACACACAGTAGCTAAATGGAATGGATCAAAGCAGAATGGAATAGTGCTCATAAATATTTAGTCCATTTCTGATCCACTTCTAATGACTTAACCTCTCAGAATAAAAATGAAACCAAGAATGCCCTGAAGAGCAATTCACTAAATATTTTTGAGATGTTTTAACACTGACATGTCCATTATTGTATTAATGTTTTACGGTGTGTTATTAGCTGCTAATGAAGAAATGTGTTTTCTATTCATCTTTAACCCTTTTAAAATGCATCTCTAAGAATCAGATCTAGCCCCCCCCCCTCCCTAATCAAACACAGACAACATTCAGGACATAGTTAACTGTCAGTACAAGCAATGGGCTGTTATCTTCCTGATACACACCCCCTCAGGAACATAAACAGGTTTTGTCTTCGTCTAGAGGGTTACGTAACCAGTCCCAAAAGATAGCAGTCCCTCTTGGTTTAAAAAAAAAAAACACAAACCTTTTAGCACTGGGTCATCTCTACAAGCCTAGATGTTAAATGAACATCAAAACAAGGCAAACTATGAAAGCACCATTCTATGTTTCTTGCATCAGAATTAAAAAAAAAAAAAAAAAAAAATCTGTCGACCCATTTCCCTTAAATAGCCTAATTGTCCTAACCGACAAAACGGTTTTCCCCAGCAAACCAAACAAGGAAGTTTCCTCTAACTGAGACTAAGTCTGGCTCCCAGCCTGAGTTCACCTTATTTGTTATGTCTCTGACATGGCATTCTGTAAAACTGGTTTTTAATTGTCTGTGTATGATTAGAATGAGTTATAGAAATCAACCACAACCGATCTATATCGACACAAAAGTATGCATGTTAAATAACCACCTTGTTCACAAAGCACTGTCTACAAATAAAAAAAAAAGGAGCTAGTTAAAACATTAAATATGCTGAAATGGGTATTTCCACATTGGGGATTAGTTGAGAATTGACATGCTGTTACCATTGACATGATGTTACCCATCTGTCTTAAACAGATAAGCCTTTTAATAATGAAGTATGCTGTGTACAGGAAAAAAAAAAATAAACCATGCTCTAAGCTGCACGTTCAGTTAATGATTTACAGATGGATGGGAAGTGGGCTCTTTATAACTCTCCTGTGTCAATACAGTCTGTCTGCTTTTTTCTCAATGTCAAGTCTACTGTGAGGAAGGATGGCCAAAAAAAACACCACTTTGATGGCAGTGCATATAAAAATCTAGATAGCAAAAATATTAAAATAACATAGCAAAAACACGAGACCAAATATTGACCTTTCTGATAGATATAAAAAGACAGGTGAGCATGGCAAAAGCATACAGACATCTCTGGGATGCAAAAAAGGTTTTATGCTAAAATAAACAAATATGTATAAACCATCCCTAAATTAAACGGAACCTTAAGCTCGTAAAAAATACTCCTTTATTTTGTCAAGACAATCTAGTCTAGTCGGTCAACGGTCTACATGGTTAGTTTTGATGATAAAAGCATACCACAATACTCCAATAAGACATGAGCAACTTCATAACAGAACGATAACCTCTTATTAATTCAGTTTTGATCGTCTTAAGTAAAAAAACACAAAAATAAAGTCTACTTACACCAGTTGGTGATGAGTGTAAAACCAACATGGTGTTAAGTCAACCGACATGCACCTGCAAAGTGCTCGATGTTTTTCACTGTGGCCACGGGACCATTCGACCGAATCTAAAAGCTATCAAAAGCAATCATGACAACTTTCATGTATCTTTACATGCACTGAGCACAGCTCCACTTCACCTTATGTCTTTCTTTCACCTGTCTGTCAGTGGACATCACCCTTCACATACAGTCCAAACGTGTAACTCAACATTACTAGAACTCACCTCATGTCCCTTTTGATGTAGATGTAGTCTCCCTATGTAGGCTTTCTGCCTTTATTCTTAGTGTGTTTGGTGATGTTTAAGGTGTACTTTTGAACACCAGGACATGTGACATGCCCAGCGTCCCTTCATGTTCTCGTGTGTAAACAAGAGGCATTTCGATCAACCCTTTCCAGTCAGGAAAGACAGAGTGCAGAGTCTGTTTCCCTAACTTTGACGGTTCAGAAACCCTCTCGCGGTCTTTTTCCACTGTCAGTTTTTGAAGGCCCCACAGCGGCTAGCTTTGCTGATAAAGTTCTTTAGCAGGTCGTGGTCCATGTCGGCGAAGGCCTGGGTTTGAGTGACAGCCGTCAGGTGATTGACGCAGAACTTAAAGCAGAACTCCTCAAGGTCCTGCAAATGAAGAGGCCAGCCTGGTCAAAGCTGGAGATCGTAACAAGAAGGAGGACCACACTGAAATTCTCACTGGTATGGACATGTCTAGATGTAGTTTTGTGTGTGTGTGTGTTTTTTGTGTATTTGTAGATATGTGTGTGTGTGTGTGTGTGTGTGTGTGTGTGTGTGTGAGTGTGTATGCTTACCCTAGCCTCATACTTGACAGCGGCAGATAGAAGTGTAATAGCGTTTTCTTCGGAAATGCCCCTTTTAATGGTCTCCTGACAAAGCCTCTTCAGTCTAGACTCCCGATAAAATGTAGCAAGATCCAGCAGCCCTTTACAACAGAAAACAAGTCACATTTCAGTTTGAGACCAGGAGAAACGTCGTTATTATTTAAAAATAGACTATTTGTTGACAGCTTTTTCAGATACGGGAGGCGTATTTTAAGAGTCGAAGACAATGAACAGGAAACCCTGAAAAGCGAATTCATGTCATTCTTGCTCCACATCACATGAAAGGCCTCATTAGAGAACAAATATGCTATGTATCACGAGACTTCACCTATAGCATCCTCAGGAGGAAGATTAATGGTGTCTGTGTACAGGTATTCAAGAAAAGCTCGATACACCAAGTAGGAGAACTGATGGATCTCAATGGCATCTTCATCAGTCTCGTTCAGGAGGGCACGGAAATGCTCACACCTGCCAAAAGAAGCAGAGTTTCCATTATATTAGTCTCCTCACACAGCGAGATTTTAAGTTAACTTTCAAAATCATTATTGTCCAAAATGAAAAAATGATCTAGAACATTCCTACAGTAGTGGATTTATGTCTGTGTTGATATATGTTATCTGGTAAAGGTCTTTTTTTTTTTTTTTTGGCTCTCTGAAATATTCCTCTTGTATTACTTGTTTTATTCCTATTTGTGAATTGCTGATATTATACTAGAAAGAATTTCAAGAAGCAAAATATGAAGTGTCATTGGAAGAGCTCCAGAACCTTCTGAGATGTACTTTAAGTTTTTCAACGGGGGAAAAAAATTAACAACCCCCGCTATGCATTTCCTTTTGTGGTACACAGGAAACTTTGATGACATCAAGTGTCTCGGAACAGGGAGGGGGGAGGTTTGGGGGTGTAAAATCAGGAATACAAGATACATTTTTAACTCGCACAACTCTTAACAGTTTCCGGTGAACTCTCTTCCTATTTCAAACCAGTGAATGGGAAGCTTTTGTGATACCTGATTTTCAGCAGGGCTTTGTGAACGTGGATGCACTTTCCGTCAACCAGGAACTTGAGATCTGAGATTTCAGGGCTGTCAAATTCTTTCTTTAAAGATTGAGCCACGGTCAGATAGTCATCGCCATCTGTTAACAGAAAAAACCAACAACAATCTTAAACACAGAGCTCTATTTTTATACCGAAACCTACAGACCTCAAAGGATTTCATGCGACGATGCCGCATACCAAGCCAGAGGAGGGAAGGCGGAGAGAACAGGGCGAGAGGTTATTCTAACTAAGTTCAAAGAGATGCAAGACTAGCCTTATTTTATTAAGATGAATGTATGGCCTCTGTATATTTAAAAAGCTTGAATGCAATCAAAGACTGGTATATTTAAAAAAAAAAAAACTGCTACCCAATCATCTGTGTATCACATTTACAAAATCATAACATTTATGCACCGAGAACTTTTCCTACTCAGGCAGGTTGGGCCTGATTTTTTTTTTTTTATTTAAATTTTTCAATGGTCATAGACTGTTGAAGAAAAGACAACTATTGTTGCAGCACAATCAAATTGATTAAAATGTTGAAAGTGGTTAGAACTGCCCCCCCACCCCCTTTTTTTTAATCTGTCATTTTAAAAGGATTTTCTGATGATATTTAAGAAGAAAGAAAGAAAGAAAACAATGTGAATAGTCTTTGTTCTCTTACCGACAGTGAGAAGGCGCCACGTGACAGCAGGAGTGGCAAAACAGGCGAAGACATCGTCAGTGCTGGCGAAGTGTGTGAGATGTGGACAGGCCACGACCTGTCCCCGACACTGACCCCACATCAGTACCTGACCGCTCTGCGTCTTAGCAGCGGACGTGTGACTGGTGTGACATGCTGCCACTTCCACCATCCTAACAAAATGTCACAAGAGTTCAAATGTGTGTCTTACTCTGTGTGTCTGACACCGGCAAATTCTAGTCTGACACCTTTCTTACACAAATGTCCACTCCTGTATTTTTCCCCTAAAGCTCAAACTTTACTTTGACAGTCAAATGCTTAAGTAGACCCTTCTTAGTTTACAGTTTTTAAGTTTCAAATACTTGCACATAGAGCGAGACAGTTTACGTTGGATGCAATGTGTGTTTTGAGGGGTATCAGGTTTTGGAAAAGTTTGTTTTTTTAAAAAACCCTTATTCCAAGGCCATTTACACAGTAGATAAACAAGGTAAAAATGTAAACAAACACTTCGACAATGATGTAACTGGAGTTCCAACACAACCTTTGCAACGTGTCTCGACCCCAGCTGTAACGTGCTTGCCTTAGACTGACTCGGACTGCTGTCATATGGCCCAGCTGGGCTTTTTACTGCAGATACCGCAAAGTAAAGATTGGTTTCTAGACCTCTGTTCGTTTTGCGAAGCTCTCTGGGATAACGGGCCGGGCCTCACCTCTCTTTGTCCATATTGATGAGTGTGGGCACTGCTTGGTTGCACTTGTTGCCTGTGCCCAGCTGCCCGTAAGAGTTGGCTCCCCAGGCGTAAACAAACCCCTCATCTGTAAGAGCCAATGTGTGTGCATAGCCACAAGCCACCTAGAGCAGAGGAAGCGGTCAAACTCGATAAGATGATACGCCCCCCCGAATGACAAACCATATCCGCTGAAAAGGTCCGAGCCTCAGAGGCACAAAACCTGGAATACTCTCACAAATCAATATTTATTCGTACATTTCTACTGTTAATATGGAGCATTAAGCTGAGCGCTCACCTGGACAATGTTGATTCCCTGAAGTGCGGCTATCCGACAGGGTGTTTGCTGGTTCCCATTGTTGCCCAGACCAAGCTGTCCATTGCAATTGTAGCCCCAACCATAAATCTATCAACACAGAGAAGTCAGAAGAAAACATAGCCTCTAACATTTGTATTTTGAAAACCTTTTTTTCAAACAAAACATAGGACTGGATGCTCTGCAAGTGCGTTTATGTCTGATTAACACAACAGATGACAGATGTGGTTAGCTAACAGGAGAGCTGCTGTAGCACACAAACACTCCAACCTCCCACACGAAATCTGTCTTACAAATACATCAGTGCTTACAAGATTTAACTGATACAGACCATACACAAAACTTGGTATGCTAATATAATTCAGCATTGACTGGAAACAGCTTTACCTCTCCATTGTCCAGCACAGCCATAGAACACAACTGGCCACAGGCAATGTTTATCACCACCTTGTTTTGCAAACAACTGCTGACACGTCTAGGGGTGGGCTGGTTGGCAGTGGAACCGGACCCCACTTGGCCAGAGTTGTTGTAGCCCCAGGCATAGACCTGAAACCAGCACACCAGGCAAAGATAAGCTTTCTCATCCACTTGTCTAATACTAACGGCCACATAGGAGGATCATGGCCTGTGGGACAACCCAAAACTGGTTCCTCCATTAAGATTAAGGCACTGAATGAAATTATACCTCTCCATCGGTGGTGAGAGCGATCGTATGGTGAGAGCCACAGGCAACCTCCGTCACCCTCTTGTTAATGAGGTTGGTGGAGACTAGGGCAGGGGTTAGGCCATGGTTAGTGGTGCCATTTCCTAGCTGACTGTACCCATTGTGACCCCAGGCGTACACTTCTCCATCTACAGCAGTTATACACAAAGATTATGGCTGAGACATTGTGTCTACTGTGAATTATTTTTGGATTTACTCTCCTGAAAAGAGCTTGCTACCAAGTACATGTGAACAGGCAGATCTTTTATGATGTGTCACCTTCAATGACAATCTGCAAAAATGCAAAAAAAATATGCAAATATGCAAAAACACGATTATGGGACGAGGAACGTGTATGGAGTGAGTGCTTGTTTTGGCACGAAAGACAAAGCTTTCAAGACTCTTATAATCAGTGCTGTTTGCACATTAGAAAAAAATACATTTATAAAACCAAATGAAAAAAAAAAAAAACTTGCTCCTGGCAAACCTCACTCACAGAGAGCAGATATGAAACACAGGAACACTAGCAACATGGTGTTATGTGCCACACTAACTTGTTTGTTGTTTTTTTGTATTAAAAGTCTTAGAACATTCTAGAACCTCTCTAACCTGCTGTGGCAATGACTACATGTGGCCCCGTGCCATAGCTAAGGGACACAATCTTCTTCCCACACAGGATGTCAATCCTCCTGGGTTCGATGGTGCTCTGCAAGTCCCCAAGTCCCAAACAGCCGCTACAGTTGGTTCCCAGGGCAAATACCTGTGATTGTGCGTACATCCAAATTAAAATTTCAAAACATTCAAGTTTGCACAAGTTTCTGTTCACGACATGGACAACACGCCAGTGTGCCAGCCTCACAGAAACAAATTAACTTCCAACATCAAAAACAACCAAACCAAAAGGAAAACCGGCACATAAATAAAAACTGACAATGGAATTCGGCCAATTTGAGGTTAGCAGTTCACCTTAACTGAGACTACCAAAGCCATTTTTGTAAACTGCTTGACTACGAAAGTGTACCGTACAGCAAATTATGTTTTAATATTTTTCATGGGGTTCATCCCTCTTTATTACAGTATTACAGTAAAATGGCTAAACATTCAAAGCATAAAAAGTACAAAAATAACAACAAACAGCTAAAACAGCTGAAGTCTCGACTACAGATACGCTGAAGCTCTCCTAAGGATAGTATTATAGACCTATATATAGCCTGTCTCTATCTGCTTAGCACTATCCCTGCGGCGCTGTCATTCACTGTGCGAGTGAAAAATCTAGCAGCTTTTATCCACACACTCATCCCTCCATTCAGTAGAACATCTAACTGCTAACCGTCCATTATACGTTTGAAAAGGTTATAAACATGAATATGCTCGGTGGAGCGTTACAGTCTGCTTTGGGGTTTTTGTTGTTGTTGTTTATATCAGAAGCGTTTCAGGATGCATTGGTACATTGTTTACCTCACCTCATCATTAACGGTAACGTAGAGAGCTTCGTTTGCAGCACTGCCAAAGACGCAAGCCTGACGGATGAGCCGTATTTCCTCGGGGGGAAGAAGTGCAAACACTGGCCACTTTCCAACGTCCAACATGCTACTACTCTCATAAAGCGAAAAAATAATAAATTATATGGGGTTTATTGACGATCTTATCGGTGCAATGATGTCAAATTAGTAATGTCTCATTTCACTGTTATTTAAGAACGTCCAATATTTCAGCGCTATCAGAAAAGAGTGGCGGCGGTTATGAGTGTAAACAAGCAGCCTTGTTTACAATGCAGATAAACCTGCCATATGTACAAACAAACTTAATGACTATCCAGCCCAGTAAGCTAATTACAGGTTAGTTAGAACTGGTGCCTTCTTCTCTAGCCATCGATAGATTCTAGTGCATTAATATATTCTCTATGGCGAACTCTGCGATGACAAAATTGTCAACCTATATAGCCAGGCATCTTGCTTGCCTTGACTAACTATCGCAATGCATACAGTCGCGATGGTCAAGAGAGCTGTAAGCAAAGCATGGAAACTGACATATTATCCAACTAAACGCTAACCAACATTAGCTCGCGACTGAAACTCTCATATTGATGGTGGCGTTAATATTAGCAACTTAGCTTTACCGGGAAGCAAGGGAAAATACAGCTCGATCTATAGTAATCAGAGGGTACACTATATAAACAATTCTAAATATTTACGTTCTACAGAAGACGATTGCTACAACGGAAAAACACAAAACATCTGTTAGGGTTTGTAAGGCAATAAGCAACAAGACTGAACAAATTGAGAAAAGCAGAGATGACGCGATTTCGTATTTACACCTTTGCCCTTTGCCACTAGTAGCTATTCAAACGCCACTGAATTCACCGGTGATCCTGGAGTTCCTTGTATTTTCATACATTCTTGACAAACCGAGTGAAAGAGGCAAATCCGACATGGAATCACTGGACCACATCAACATTTGACTATGAAATACTTTAGAGGATGTTTACTGTACGGGTCCGCCAACACAGCATCCGCTCAGCGGGGACTGTAGCCCCAGACTGAAGTAGTGATTACCGAGTTTATAGATCCAGTCGGTTGTGGGATATCATTACTTAATTTATCTTACTTGATTGTTATCTGTTAGCATGTTCTCCTCTTATGTTTAAGGTATAACAGATGTCTTCTAGGTGTACTCACAGATTAGTTTAACGTAAATTTATACCTGGACTTTTGTCTACCTTTGACAACCATTGAATTGTATGTGTTAATGGTAGCGGCTGGGAGGGCTCGTTATTAGTAGGGTAAGTTTCACTGCAGTGGATGGTAGACCTAGACCAGGATTTGCGAAGCTTTGCCACAATTGCTTCGCTTTATCGAAACGCCCATTCACAGTGTCTCTTGATGATATCTGCACCACTATATAAACCATCAAATCAGGCGTTCTATCTAAGGAAATCAAACTGCTTAAAATCCTGTATCTTATTCAGGGGTCTGAGCATGAATAAATTTCTCAGCTTACTTAAAACTTCTCCTCTGGACAATGAAAGATGTGGTAGGTGCCCCAGGATCGCTGAGTCTGAATGATTTCCATTTTGTTTTTTACTGGCTGGCTCAGAAAGTCTGGGGATTAAAGACATCCAATCTCTGATGAGTCATTTTTTTATGAGGGGTGGAAGTAACAAATATTAACTGATAAAAATGAAGGTGATGAAAATGCGTGTGAATTGAAAAATAGAGCGGTAAAATGAAAAGTAGAGTGATAACTTATCAAGTGATTTGATTAATTTAAAGCCAATTTTATTAAAAACAGTCGTAATATGAAAACGGGGCCAGAATTCAATATTTTCATTCATCATTTACAACACAAAATTGCCATTTATCATTTAAGGAAAGGAGCTTCAAGGGCAGAAGTAACAGAAATCATTGATAAAAAATGGAGGTGATAAAAATGCATGTGAATTGGAAAAATAGAGGGGTTAAATGTATGTGAACTGAAAAATAAAGTGATGAATTGTCAATTGATTTGATAAACTTGATTGACATTTTATATGAAACAGTGTTGCTCTGATAATCAACTCGACTGACATTTATTGATCGAGTCTTTGGCTTTCAACTTGCAGGGAGCTGAGGAAATTGTGCCTCTGCTCAGAAGCTGAAATTAAGGAGGCAAGTTCTTCCCTCCTCGCAGACCTCACCCCTTCTGCCACATATTCGCCTCTTCTGGTGGGCTCAAACAAAGCTTCATCCATAATATCTCCTACTCCCAGGCACCACGACCATGGCTCGATCAGTTCGTCAGTGGGTGTGGTCTTTGATTGACATTTTGGGCGGAAGTGGCAAGAATTGCTCGTTGTAAACCATAAGCGGAAGCAACAAAAATTGCTTGTTATAATAAATGTCAGTTGAGTTGATTATCAGTGCAGCACTGTTTCAGACAAAATGTCAATTAGGTTTATCAAATCAGCTGAGAATTTATCACTCTATTTTTCAGTTCACATCCATTTTTACCCCTCTATTTCTCAACTCACATGCATTTTCATCACCTCCATTAATATCAGTTAATTTTTGTTACTTCCACCCTTGAGGCTACTTTCCTTAAATGATAAATGGCAATTTGTGTTGTGAATGATGAATGATGAATGAAAATGATGAAACATGGCTCTGTTTTCATCATATCATGACTGTTTTAATCAAATCGGCTTTAAAGTTAATCAAATCACTTGATAATTTATCACAGTATGTTTACAGCTCTATTTTTCAATTCATATGCATTTTCATTGCCTTCATTTTTAGCAATTAATTTGTGTTACTTTTATTATTATTTCTTTTATTTATTTATTATTATTATTATTATTACTTCCACCCCTCATAAATTACATCTTCCTCTCACTTGCTGTAAACAAAGAATGTTATACCAGTTACTGGTATTTCCCCCGCCCCCCCCCCTTTTTTTTTGGAAATTGTACAGTGTGATACTCACAAAGATGCCCCATTGGGCATGCTCCCAGACTGGAATATGCCTGTTTCTTAATGGAATTAAATAAATGAATGTGAACTAGACATTATTTTCATAGCTAATTGGACAAGCCAAGAAGTACACTCTGAAAGCACAGACCTCCACCAAGGCCAGTACTCCACTTTTCTATGATATTCAAATCTGCAACTGCAGCCACTATATATGTCTGGATATATTTCCAAAACTATAAGGACAAAAAAGTCAGAATGTATGACTGTGAAAGCTAATTTATTGTAAGAAACGATTAGCAATTATGCGCGTGTTATTCTAGCCCACAGAAACCTTTAAATAGGCTTATTTTGGCATTATCGACCAGGAAAAAAAACAGTGAGGATAATTTAGACATTGCTCATTTCTAACATGCCTGCTGTATTTGCTTCTACAGTGATGTTTGAGGTGGCTGTTATGTTTTGTTGTATGTGGCTGCAGCATACTATTCACTGTAATCATGATGGGTTCACGCGTGCGGGTCCAATTCAGTGTGTTTTTGCCCTATATCCCAATGTTAGCGAAAGTGGAAAATAATACGTGGATCCAGCCCGCGACTCTTGCCCACACCAAAATTTGATGGGTTCTTCCTTGGCCCACGCTACACCCCTCCACCAAGTTTCATGAAAATCAGCCGGTAGCCTTTCACACAGCAAAACACCTCGAGAATTTCATCCTGTGAAATGTCACTCTGGGCACATGGTCGCGAAAACAGCAAGCGAGTCACCTCCCTCAAAAGTTCGAGTGCTTAAATGAAGGTCTGCAGTGGTCTATTTGCTCCCACCAGAGCCGTTGAGAGTTTTTTCTACCACTCTGGCCCCGACCAAGTTCATGTAACATGTAAAGAACAACCTGTGTTGATGTAGAGACAAATGGTTGCCCATACATCTTTTAATCATGTTTTCATGCTACATGTAGCCTTTAGCCTCTGCCATTTTGGTCAGTTTTTTTTTGTTACTCCCGCCTCTCTTGAAAATGTCACCTACCAAACATATCACATGCTGAACTGATTGGTTCTCGTGTGGTTCTCATTTGCATAAAGTTGAGAATTCGCCATCTCAACTTCGCTTGCCTTGGCGTTCGTCCAATCACAGCGAATTTCACCCCCATTTAACCTGAGAGCGAAGCAAAATTCGCTGCACTGGAAGTGTACTGTAGTCCTTCTAACAAACAGACAGACTGACAGACAGACAGACAAACCAACCAACAAACAAACCGCCGAAACATAACCTCCTTGGCGAAGGTAATATGAGTCATCATGCAATTCACAGGTTCATTAGAGCTGCATGTTTACGAATGGCAGGAAACTAGGGTCAAAAATAAATGAGAGGTCAAAGGGAGATAAATGAGAGGTCAAAGGGAGAAGTTGAAGTGATTTGCAAAGGTCAATGGGAGAATTACAGTGACTTGGAGAGGTTGAAGGAGGAAGTCTGAGTGGGTTGAATCTATTTATTTAGCTGGTTCCCTCAAAGACAGAGGAGGCTTAGGCAGTTTGTTGTTAGTGTCAGGGTATCCGGCAGTAGCTAGGGGCAACATATGTCATCTGTAAAACAACCTGCATAACCACACATCCATATCCCAGTACTAACTTAACCACCTGGGGGGTATTCCATAAAGCGGGTTTAGTGAAAACTCAGAGTTAGTTAACTCAGAGTAAGTAGTAAACCTCTTAATAGTGGAGCCCTATAGCTTCATTCTCCTAGCAAAACAAAGCTATAGGGCTTTAGAAGAATGCTTTAGAAATGCTTTAGAAGAAAACATCATCAGGACATTCATGTAATACCATTAAAGTGGTGTGTGACCAGAAGAAGAACTTTCCTCGGATGTTACTGAAGTGCTGGCTGCTAGGGTCACAGCTCTGATTCTCACGAGAACTCTTCTTCCCCTTTGCCCTGATATTTCAGTTGTGATTATTTATGTGGTGCTGTTATGTGTTTTCTTCAAAGCAGAGTTGCCATGGCAAGACTGATAACAGCGAGCTGCATTTTGTTTATCTTGTGCACCAAAGTGGATTGCCCAAGCTCGGACAAGATCGTGCTAGACTAACTAAAGCACCATCTGACTTAACTCTGCCTGTGGCAGTCAAGCAAGCAAGCTGAAGATTTTTTTTTTTAGTTAACTTTGCTTTTATTAAAAAATAGGGGGCCTTCATTGGAATACCCTCTGTTTGATCCGTCGTTATTTCTTTAGTTCCTCTTCCTTACGCAAGAGTTTGTTTAGACTTGCTGATTGTGTGGTACTAAGTGTGACACAGTTATGAAGTCTTGATTTACAAGGCTTGTCTTGGTGCTTCTGCACCTCATTAGTCAAATGTAGTTAGCTAAACAGCTTGGATAGCTATTCAAATGTGGATGGCTTAACTTGAGAACTTCATGTTTTACACTGATACAGTCTCAAATATCTAGATGTCAGTGTAACACTGACAGTTTAGCTCTTGTTGAGACTCAATGAGGATGTACATTTGTCTATATAAAAGTGGACTTCTTTCAGGCCAGTGCACTGAGTGCTTACTGTAGCCTTTTAATTTTCTCAGTTACAAGGGTGGGGCGTACGGTGGCACAGTGGGTAGCGCTGTCACCTCACAGCAAGGTCCAAGGTTCGATTCCCGGGCGGCCAGGGTACTTTCTGTGTGGAGTTTGCATGTTCCCCCCATGTCTGCGTGGGTTTCCTCTGGGAGCTCCAGTTTCCTCCCACATTGCAAAGACATGCGAATTGAAGATACATGCGAATTGCCCCTGTGTGTGAATGTTTTTGTCTGTGTGTCTGCCCCATCCAATGAATGCTGAGCTAGGCTCCAGCACCCCCGCGACCTTCATTAAGTGGCTTAGATAATGAGCGCGTGAGTGAGAATTACAAGGGTTCAGTGTTTACAATGTAACATGGTCTTGAGTGTCCATACAAATCATCCAGATCTATGGAGTGATATACATTTGCTTCATGTGTTTAGATTAAGCTGAACATTTCATGAAAAAGCTAATGTAAGTAAGTAGGGGTGTAACAGTACACAGAAGTAACAGTTCAGTTCACACCACGGTTTGGACATCACGGATAGGTATGAGTTCGGTACAACGGGGGAAAAGTGACAAAAGCCCCCAAATGCATAAGGCTAGGTTTCTTTCATTTATTTTGAACAGACTGTGGCCTAGTGTAAGTTACAGTTTGTTCCATAGAGTGTCATGTACTCCTCCCTGAGGTAGTTGGTACAGCTTGTAGTGGATTAAAGGTGCCATTGAATGGAAATCACCATTTTCCTTGCCCTTTTGAATTCACTGAGATGAATGTGCTATGGAAACACTGTCAAATTGTGAGAATGTGCATTCTCCTCCTACAGCCGTACAATCTATGTCACAGGTGTCAAAATCCAGTCCTGGAGGGCCATGGTCCTGCTGTTTGGCTGAAGAGTGTCCAGACCTGTTTTCAAGGTGAAAATCAACAGATAACTAAGAGGTGAAAACAAAAATCAGCAGGACCCCGGCCCTCCAGGACCGGATTTTGACACCCCTGATCTATGTGAAGAAAACAAGCCTTTCTACAGCCCGTTTTGAATTCTGTGTGTTTGTGACATCATAACTGCACATGGCTGCCTACAGCAGCGTGCAGCCAATCGTAGGCTATTGACAGCCAGCATTGCTATCCATTATTCATTACGAAATGTGGTTTACTTCTTACTACAATGTACCAGTAAATAAGGGGGCAAGGTTCTTGAAAACTTATGTCGTCATATGTTTGCACCACAATCAGATCCCAAATCTTAGAGAGAGGAGGGCAAACCAACTATGAGGGAGTGAAATGAAAGATCGCGTTTGTGGAATATGGTTCCGCATCACGTTCGTCTGTCTTCGCACATAGGCTACCGCATATTCTCCTTAAGCCTGCATGCGCCGAACTGTAACGTCCATACCGTGACAGTTCGGGACGAATACATTTACCGTTACACCACTATGAGTAAGTAGCCTGTCTGCCAAGTTTTGAATCAGTTCTGCTATTCAATTCATTGTGTTTTGCTGCCAAAATAAAGAAAAAAAATCAACAAAGTGTCTTCACAGGTTCACAGGTGATAAAGCACATTTGTTCTCCTATAATCATGATGGAACTATTTCACTGAAGTACAAAACAAATTGCATTATACTCCACACATCTTTCCAAGGAATGCCATTTACAAGGCCTACTCACTTCAGATTCAAAGTTAATAGGACATCATAAGGCGTATCCACTTGCTTTCTTGGCTGGATTGTTATGTGGAAAATAATCTCCAAATGTACGTAGGCTACATCAATCATCCTGCACCACTCTCTAATGGGTTTAACATTAATATCAACAATATCACTCTAAACTCCACAAATCCTGCATATATATGGTCACTAGTTGAGATTTTGTTTACAGCAAAGATTTCTGGAGAAAACATACCAATCAAATTTTCAGCTCACTGAAAACCTCTGTTCAAGAGACAGGAGATGTGGTCTGTGGAACAGGCTGAGGCGTGTGAAATCAAATTCCTTATAAAGGCAAGGGGCTTAGTTTACTTTGAAGCTGACTCATGTTCTCACTGTACACCATGCAATACAGGACGAATAGCAACACATAACTGAAACCTGGAGACTCAAACTTCCATTTACAGGCTTTGCTCTGTCAAAGATTACACAAACACTGCACGATAGTACTAATATTGAATAGAAACACTCAACCTCAAATGTAAGGCATTTGCTTACGCAAACACATACGTCACTTTTATTACACTGCAGCATTGAATGTCCTTCACCAGTGCTAAGGTAATATTCTAATTAACAATTAGCTTCTGTCAGTCATTTGTTTCGGAAAGACATCTAGCACTAGAGGTATTAAGTCCTCTTAGGGGGTTATTTTAGTTGTATCTTAACAAACTTAAAAAAAGAAACATTTTTTTTAGAAAAGGAAGAAGACACACAGTGTCTCTCAGACTATAAGAATGTTTATAATACAACAGTATATATAAAAAAGTAAGCATGCAGAATTTAAAAAAAAAAAAAAAAAAAAAAAAAAAAAGATATGTTTTTGTTGCACTCAGAACAGGGTAAACAACCGTCAACTGGTTCAGCTTAAGTCATTTTTTTAATTTGTTCCGTGGTTTATTCCATTAATGGAATGAAGTTGTTACAGTGAAAGAGCTGTGATAGTGTGTGGGTTGACTCCAGACTCCTGAGGTGGAGCCTACCCTGCATGCCCTTACATTTTTTCTCAAGGATCGTGCCTTCTGCTTTGTTTTGTCTCCTCAAGGAAGCAGTGTTTTAATTATCATAGGCTTTACTTTGGGGAGGACTGCAACCTCAACAGAGTGTTTACGGTCTTATTCACCAGAGAAGGTATGTACAGGTTTGTTTTTAAGGATATGCACGCGTTGAAAGTGTAAGCTTGTAATCTGTTACATCTGCATCGACATTTTGGAACATTCATGTTTCAAATTTCCCAGTAACTTTTTACTCTAATTATTTCTTTTTTTACTATTCAGCACTCTATAGCATTGCTCCAACGCTACATCAAAGATCTGTAACAAACTGACAAAGTCTGTCCTCATTAAATGGTTTGTTATTCATTGGCTACTCCAAGTTGATGATAGACTTAAATTTGAATTCCTCGTCCCATTTGAACTGCAGGTGCTTTCTTTTAGTCTGACCGTACGGTCTCTCTTTCTGTAAACCATGTCTATATACAACGTCGTTTTGATAAGAGGTTACAGGTGGCAAAGAGAGCTTCAATTTGGCGTCAGACTTACTTACACTCCCAGACTGCCGGTAACTAATCCACATTATCTTGTGATAAACATCGCAACACAATGCACGATGGGCATATAATTGTTCCTGTGAAACTCTACAGAGATTTAAAGTACGGACAAATGTTACGAGGATGGCTACTGGATTATTTGGATCATATTAGGGCCACCGAGAGAGGAAAAATCGCTCTTGTATTTCGAGATATAACTGGAAATTGCGCTTTTATTCTTTAATCTTGAAATTAATTTCGTAAGTAAACACAAAATTCAGAGATGAAAGTCCAAATTTCGAGAATAAAAGCAAAATTCTGAGTTAAATCTCGAAGCACAATCGTGATTTTTTTTCTCTGCAGGTAACCCTAATTTTCTTACTGTTCCACATTTGAAGAATATATGTGATTTATCCAATTTCTTGTCTGACGAATGAGTCTAAAATATAACAAGTTAAGTGTCTCTCTTATTTAAACGTATGTACATTAATCGTGTAGTTTATTGGCAATGTCTAAATTACGCGTAGAGATAACGCTTCAACCCACGTGAGTCAAAGAGGGGTCCAAAAATCATCATGGACTGCCCTCAGTATTTTTAGCCAAAGCAGAAAGCTGAATGAATACCTAAATGAAAAAAAAACCCTTTGGCATTTTGTAACACACTTTAGTTACAAAGTCATTGATACAATTAATCGTGAAATGTCATAAGTAATCCCGAAAGTCACAATAAACTTAAAGCTCTTGTAATAAAAAGTGCCAAAGTATTCTTTAGTATTTCCTCTGAAGTTTAAAAAAAAACCCAAATCTGGTCTGTGTGATGACGCTGTGGCCCTGGTAAACCAGCATTTAAAATAATATTTCAGCGTCACACTGAAAAGGACAAATGTTTAGATAGTGATAAAAATCTTGGAAACTTTTAGGTAAAGCATGCTAGATATGAAGCAATGAGTCATTTCAATGTCTGGAATTTAAGTTTTGAAAGACATTTTCTATGCATCAGCATCATACCATGATAAATATCATAGCATGATACTGCCTTTGAACTAAGGGGACAATTAAAAACTGCTCAACTTGTATTGCAGACCATTTTTGCCAATTAAATCAGATACCTACATAAGTGTCAAAGAAATGGATTAATTTCCAGTGGTTAGATGACTAATCAACTTTTTTTTTTATTTGTCTGACCAATGTATGTTTGAGCAATAATGTATTCTATCTCCTTACAGTATTTTTATAAAGGACCAATGATGACCCACAACTGTACAGAAAATGTCATGTGCAACTGCTCTATCAGAGATTTTAAACACACCGTCTATCCAGCTGCCTACCTGCTCATGTTCTTCCTGGGGCTGGTGGGAAACCTTGTGTCCTTGTGTTTTTTCATTGGGGTGTGGAACACAAAGAAGGCATTCGGCTCAGTCAATATTTTCATGCTAAACCTCCTGGTGTCAGACCTGATGCTGGAATGCTCGTTACCATTCAGGGCAGCCTATTATCTCATGGATTCAACGTGGGCTTTTGGGGACCTCACCTGTCGAGTGATGTCCTACGTCTTCTACATCAACATGTATGGAAGTGTTTACTTTCTCATGACGCTCAGCATAGCTCGGTTTGTGGCCATCATTAAACCGTACTGGTATAGGCAGATGAGGAACAATCGTGGTGCTTGGCTCGTATGTATCCTCATTTGGTTATTTGTGGCACTATCCTCCATTCCACTGCTCAGAGCGGGCATAGTCACAGATGAAAATGGCCATGTTAGATGCTTAGAACTGGATGTTGATATGGTGGATACCATAATCACCATGAATTATGGTGCCCTTTGCTTTGGCTTTGTCATACCCTTTGCGGTCATCTCCGTCTGTTACATATTCGTGGTTCATAACTTGCTGAAGTTGAGAAAAGCAAAAGAAGCAAAGAAATGTCAGTACAACAAATCATGCTCTCTCGTCATCATTGTGCTCCTTATTTTCCTGGTCTGCTTCATGCCATATCACACTGTACGTACCCTCTTTCTGAAGGCAGAGAGGGATGTCAATATGAACGGTTATGGGAACTCCTGTGAGAATATTTCCTGGTGGCGCAAAGCAGCTGTTATCTCTCACTGCCTAGCTGTGGGTAACAGCTGTTTGGATCCTCCCCTTTACTTTTTTGCCGGAGAGAATTTTTGGACGTTTTGGCAGGACATGAGAAAAAGGACCATACAACGCAACGGGCAGAGGAACACATTTAGACAAGGGGCACAGATCGGCAAGCTTACAGAAAAACACGAGCTGCGACCCAAAGTGCCAAATATTCCTATCTAAGATCTTTGCAAAGTGAGCCAAGCCTGGACATGCATAGCGGGAATTGGATGTCTTCAGAGAGAGGCAGAAGCCCAGGAGAAACTTGAGATGCACAAGGCATTGTCACTGGCATAAAGGAACGTCACTATGCTTCACGGATGTCCGAAAAAACGCATCCAATGTAGACGATCGCGGTTAGAATCACAATGACATTATGGGATTTTGTCCTAAACATGACTGCTAATAATAAAATGAGTAGCAACTTCACAACTTATATATCACAAAAAACAAAACAAAACAAAAAAAACCCCACAAGATTCAGGAGATGTGATGTTTTTCAAATATATGTCATGATGCTATTGCTTGGGAAATACTTTTGCAAATACTTTTGAAAATTTCAACCTACTGAACATAGAAACTAATTTAGGTTTTCTGACTTTTGTGAAAATACTTAAGAAAGACTGTGGATCAAATAAATTTGAAATGTGAATTGTTCATAATCATAGTCATTACCTGGACTTTGCTCTGTAGTGAGGCTGATCTCATGGTTTGAATTACGGGGGGGGGGGGGGTTGACCCCCTTAATTAAGACTTGGACCCCCCCAAAAGAGGTAAAAAAACAACAATTTGGGGGGTCGAAACATTTATATATCCTATGCTATATAGCCCTGGAGAAAAAGTTGACCCTCAAAATTGTCATTGTATAATTTGCACTCTGACTGATCATATTTTACATTTCTTACATGTGTTGTGCACAGTTCATGTATCTTTATTAAGGAATAATTAACATAGATGTGATGAAGAGAAATTAAATATAGCCCAAAGCAAGGTCATGTTTCAAAGGATTTTTGGAAAGGTTCTTAGTCCATTATTAAGAGTTAAACATTGGATTACATCAGAAATATGACATAAATGTTGCAGGAGGAAACACATTCATGATGGCAACGTCACAAACCACACAAGCTAAACTGAACTGATAAAACAACTAACATACATTTCCCTTAGGTAAAAGAACTGTTAATACGGTGTCAGCATCAAAGTTACTGACTTTCACTCCAAACTATAATTTAATTCATTGAAGAGTCACAAAGGGATAAGTGACCAATTTGTTAGTAAAACAGTTCCTTAGTAAGCAAAAGTCAGAGAGAAAAAATGTTAACACACTCAGACTTTTGCGAAGTAATGTAATCAACCATACATAGAGGCCATAACAGCAGAATAGCAGAAGGTAGCTCTCTCTCTGAAGAGCCCTTGGGTGTTGTCATGGATGAGGGGTGTATCCCTGGTAAGTTTGTCAAATTTGTACATAGGTGGAAAGACAATTTTTCATTTATGGTTACCTGTGGTATTTATGGGGTATTAGATCATGTCTATTTTACACAAACCTTAAGAATAACATACATCTGTTCAGCCTTTAGGTAATTTCTAATGTCTCAAACTTGGATAAGACTGGTTAATAATCAACTATGACAAGATAAAATGTTATGAAAATTCACAGTAATAAATTTACCCCAAGTCCTAAATAACCATTAAAATGTCTACTAATACTTTCTGGTGTCTGTTTTAACCTTAGGACGTTTGCTCACCCACTATCTTCTATTCACAACGTCGTTTGTATAAGATCGTGAGAAACAAGCATTTATGATCCAGTGTCAGGTTTGTAGTATTTATGATCATGTTGAGACAAGTTCGCAGCCTATGAGTTGGTCTCGATTTGTACCTATAGGCCTACTGTATATTGAGACAGCATCATACATCACGGGGAAAACAAAAACGTGGTGAAACAGAACTGCGCGATCAGCTTACTTATGCATACCTTTAGAAATATTTGCAAAGAGTTGACAATTCATCGGTGGACAAGCCTATTGAGAGCCCCGAGCTTCAAGCATACAAATGTTTCACTATAACTCCTTTTATTGATAATAAAAGAAATTCGTGAGCCATATACCCAATATACAGTAGTTACAAAGACAAAGAGCCCCCGCCGGAGCTGTTTTCAACTCTGATGTGCGCCTTTACTGCCACTCTGGCCGCTTGTTCGTCAGCCAGTGTGTTCCAAAAGTTGAAACTGCAATGCAAAGCAAACTTTACCAGTCATGACCGACTATGCTCGCGAGTCCAGCCAATGACGCCATACTTCAATTCCGTAGGCAATAGCGCTATCTGTTGGTTAATGAATGAAGTACCAAGGATGTAAAATTTATCTCTGACCAGAATCTTAAACGACGCATTCTCCAGCAAATACTTGAATCAAGTTTTAGTCATCAGTGTTAAATGGCCTTTTTCAGACTGGGTCGCTATCAGTTTGTCTTTTCTGATGTTTCCTGCTTCATTTTCTTAAGCATCCCTCTTTCTCCTTTACTTTATTATTTCATCCACATGACAGCATAACAGCATTTTTTACTATATTTGTACTACAAATATGTTGCAGGATAAACTACAATTGTAGTAATCGCCTACAACGTTTTCACCCTTATGAAAAAGCGGATATAATCGATGTGCTTGTTGGCACGCCGTTCAGTTGCCTGGCAATCCAGCCACTTCTTATAATGAACCAATAAAATACTTCCAGGCAAATCTCAAGATAGTGACTGTTACTCCGTGTTGCTCATTTTAAACGAAATCTATGAGAATTACATGACTAAGGAGCTAGATTCATGGATGGATCCGATTACAGAGCCGAACTAGAGTAGAAGGTTGATAGCTTTGATACGCATGCGCAAGATTTGTGTACATTCTTCTACGGAAAAAACGATGGCGGTTTTCCAGATGGTTAAAGAGCTCAGCTCGAGTACGGATGGAGGTTGATTGATAAAAGTAGCCTACCAACTCTTGCCGGAAGCATATATTTCCCGGGAAGGACGTAGTCTCCTTTAGTCTTCGACAAATATTTAACAAAGCATGAACATCTCAGAGATGTCACACATTGGAAGTCCTGCATTATAGTCGAGTAGCTCACTACGTTGTCCAGCTGGTCAGGCAAGTTAGCAACTGTAATTGATTGGGAGTGCTCAGCTAACAAGCCGCGTAGCTTGTAGCCTTAAGAATCTTTGACTGGTTTGCTGTGTTTTCAGACAAGGTGTAACAGGTTGCTTGTTAGGCTACCTTACATTCATAAGACACGTTTTGCTGGAAAAGAAGGAGACACAACTGTGGTGAGTAGTTCAAATATATCCTCCGATCACGACTGATTTTCGCATGCAACGTTTTGACACTTTCTCAAAAAGTTGCCATGGTCATTAAATGTACATGATCTATCGTTAACACATCGTTATTGTTACGTGCAAACCAGTTACTTGGACTTGCTCGCAAGTATTTCCATCTCGTCTGTCTCTGTGGTGTCTTTCAGTTGAGCTTATGTCAGCAATTAGTTAGCTAGCTAGCAATCTCCGAAGAAGCAACAAGCCAAGGGCCCAGTTTGTACACGTTATCGTCTACTGGCCGTATGTTTTTTTCTGTCATTCGACGTTCGACATTCTACGGTTATTACTTCCTGCTTTTATTCCCTTACCTCTTCTGGTAGTTAAGAACAGATAGTCTAACGAAATGGATGATTTGTCTTTAAAATCCACCCTAACTGGTAGAAATCCTTGGTAGCTTGCTAGGAAAGCTATTTTGCCTTCACGGCTGCTAACCTGCTAAAGTTAGCTGATTTCGCAGAGACAGGGGTTTGATTTACTGAGGAATATAGCTTTGAAAATAAAGTTCCTGCTTAGATAGTAACAGACAGGGTTTGTTTATTCAAGCAACGGTGCGACTACCACTGCTGCTCGTCACTAGGCAGTTTCTTTATTTTTTGTGTAACTTTGATCTAGCTCGCTAGTTTCGGAGAATTGCAGTGTTGTTTGCACGTCTTGTTTGTTGTAAAAGCAATTTATTGTTTTGACATGGTTTCTTTAGTGAGTAAACACTGACCCGTGTAACAGCACACGATCACAAGCACTGGTCAGTTAAGATTACCACGATCCTACATGTACTGCAGGACACGTTTCCAGTAAATATGCCAACGTTGCATGATTTTCTGACATTATTGTAGATTATGAGAGTAGAGATAGTGATCTTTTTTTAATCGCTGAAATCGTCAGTAGGAAATTTATAAAAGTGTATAATTAGTTATCACTGGTTATTTTGAGAAACTAAAGCAATGGCTTTGAAAATGTCTCCTTTGTGTTTCCAACATCAGGCCTGCTTCTTACAAGGTGCAGTCAGTCAGTGGAAGTATCAAGACCAGATAACATTCTGTTTCATGTCTGAGTGTGGATCCCCGGCCTAGCAAGCCCTCGCGAGGCTGTGACAGATGAAGCTTTATACTCTCATCTTGCAGATAACTTGGTATCCGTTAGAACTAACGCAAATTTGGATTACAGTTTTGGTTGTGTTGTCATAACTACTGGCGTTACGCTATATCTGACATAACATGTTCTTTCAGATGCAAAGCATTTATATGGGTGCTCTGGAATACTATTACTGAATCTGTTACAGCCATTCGTGGTTGACATTTTTCAGAAGACCTTTTTTGAGCTGATAAGAAAATCACTGGATAATGCCTTGGGTCGTCAGGTGGCAGATAACTAAAGTAGGCCTATAGCAATTCAAGGCATTCCCATCTGCTTAGCCTGGAGGATGGTTAAATCGTGGTTTTGAAGCAAGTAGCCCAGTCATTAGATATACATGATTACTTTGTTGTTGTTTTTTTGTTTCAAAGAGTTTTTCTTCGTTTCAAAGAATTTTAGTTTCAAAGAGTTGTTCCCATTAACCAGGTGCACGCAGCCTAATAGTTACTGAAATTACCACTAAGTGCTCTAGAAGGCAGTCCCGCCGAAACCGAAAACCCAGAAACCGATGAGTGCTGAGCGTCATGGTTTCAGTTTATAAATGAAAATATTTTTGACTACTGGCTAAATGTAATTATTTAAAATATCAAGAGATCAGGTCACTGTTACAATATAAAACTTTCCTTGAAATGCTCTGGAAAGTGTTTGCCCTGTTTGGCCAATGAGAGATGGACACGAGTTGGCTAAACTGATTTCTAGTGTTCTCAGCCATTTGTGATGTTTTTTTTAAAAAAAAATTTGAAGTCGCTCAAATGTTGGTGACTCACGTCTGATTCTCGTGTCCTCACAAGAAGCTTCTTTTTTTTTTCAGCTGAGTTTTAATAGAAAACCAGATGTTCAGCTATCATGGTGCTCTCAATATCTCACCAAAGTCTAGGACTGGCCTTTATTTCATACTCAGCATTCTCTTTCTCATTCTCTCTCTCTCTCTCTCTCTCTCTCTCTCTCTCTCACTCTGGCTCTGAAGCTAGAAAACAAGAGTTCAGCCCTACATTCTGTTGAAACTGGGAAGGAAGTTGTGTGTGTATCAGAGGTGATGGGGATCATATATCTATGAAGATAAGCCACCTAAGGTTCAGCTGAGACAATTTAAATGTGATGCAAGAGATACTCTTTGGTGACTGTTTTTCATTTTATTTTTTTTTCTGTAACTTTTCTATAAATTCACGGTATAATTATTGGAAATCTACAGAAGGGTTTCCCTTTCAAAATTAAACTCTAAATTATAAAAAAGCAGACAGTCCTTTACAGTGGACATTTTTACATTCTTAAGAACTGACTTGGTTAACCATTTAACTATTTCTTTGTCACCCAACAAATTACATTTTTTTGGGAGGTGGGAGTAGGAACATTAGTGTGTTTTTGTTTTACACTTTTAGTCTGGTGAAAAGACTATCAAATGCTGGACAGTCAGGCTAAATGACATGGATACTTAAACTAATTCTAGATAGGTCCTGATATATAGCACCACTCCTTAATATTAAATGTAGAATAGTTTGCTTCAAATATACCTCCATCTCTGTAGCATGATTCATGTCTCTCTATGGACTGTCCACAGTCAGTCTAACCATTCGTGGCCTCATTATCAGGTGTGTATTTGAGTGGGAGTTGTGGGGGAAAGGGCACTACCAGGTCAACGCGAGAACACTTGTGTTTGAGCTTAAGCAGATGGACGATGGTGCTCATGTCCCCACTCAAAATAATTGCGGCTGACTCAGAGTGGTGCATCAGTGGCTGGATGACACAACAAGGGTCTGTTGTCTTCCCTCTAGCTGGTCCTAATAAGACATCTTCACGTCGGGACTCTGGCCTCTTAAGAGATCTGATTTGTGCTCTGAGTTGCCGCTCACCGCTGCTTGCGTCATCACGGGTCTGAGACTGGGAGGGTACTGTGGAAAGACTGCTCAAGTGTAACACATGGAGACTGTGTGCTGTACTAGCCAGGATATATCACCTCTTCATTTTCCCATAGTCCCACCCCACTCCCTCATTGTGGCCCCTGCTCTTAGCTGAGGGACTACTCTAATCTCATCTGGAAACTGTGACATAGAAACTCAAGTTTGAAACATGCGTGAAGGTTGCACTGAAAGGTTTCTGGTTTCCATTTCTGAAGTAATGTTGGTCAACAGTCTAACTCTTGTTTCTCAACACTTTACCCCCAAGGGTCTTTCACTGAATCTGAAAGTCACAGATGATAAGCGTCGTTGGACTCGCAATACAAATCCCTTGTATCGCTAGTAGAAAAGAGAAGATAAATGAACAGTATTCACTTACACTGAGGTTCTTAACTACCCCAGTTCCCCTGATCTGTCAAAAGGGGGGGGTGTGGGTTGGGGTTGGGGTGGGAGGTGGTAGGAAATCTCGTGCAGGATTCGTCTGAATCTTTAAAGCCTGCGTTAGCTGAAGGGTAGTTAGTTAAGTCTTAGTGGGATTCCACCCCATGGATCATCACCCTCTTCCCTGACTTTGTGTTTGAGCTTAAGCAGGAGACTGGCTTGCAGATTAAGCTGATCACCCGTAGCCCTGGCTGCGCATGCGGCACACGCGCTAATTAGCCTCAAGGACACATGTGCCATTTCCTCCTTATTGGCTGTGACTCACTCCAAGGCCTGCAAAGACAGAGAGAAACCAGTAGCGCTTTGTTTAAAAGACCTCGGCTCTTTAGCAGCGGTCGCTCAGAGGAGTTCATACGATTATTCGCTCGCATTTTGTTTTGAAGCAGTGTGAGGTCAGGGAGACGTGGCATGGATTTGAATTCTAACATTTTATTTCATCTCAGTGTGAGGTAGCCAGACAGTTCAAACAGTGCATGAATGAAATGAATCAAGCTAAAAATAAATCTCTATTAGGCAGAAATCTTTAGAAAGACCGGGGGGGGGGGGGGGGGGGGGGGAGAAGGTTCAGAACTTAAGAACTGGTCCAGAACTACCCTGTGGTCGAGTTCTCACTTTTGTTCTTTCCACTGACCATGGGCCGGCTGAATGCACTGGATAATTTGTCCTCGCTATTGGAAGCAGCCACGAGGACAGATGTTAGCCTTCAGTAGAAATAGTTTCCTTATGTGCCTTTCACGGTGTGAATACAAAGAAGCCTTAATTCTTAAGAACTGTGAGTGATTTTTAAAAAAAAAAAGAAGAATTCAAAAGAAGTAAAGTTTCGGTCTAAACCACAAAAGATGTAGAAGACCCAAGGCTTGGATACTGTAGGTGTGAGGTTAACAGACGAAATGACGTCATTACTCAGTGAGTCAAGGACCAAATAATTCAGAGACAGAAAAAGAGAAAAACAAATCTAAAAATGGCTTTCTTTTACTATTGTTATTTTTTCTCTCGACGTTATATTCTAGACAGTATGTTTATGAATACACACCCATGTAAGGAAAATACTCGACATTGAAGTGAATTACATTAAGGAGAACACTGAGTTTAGCTGCTGCACAGAACAGTAACTGTGATTGGAGCAGTTAAAGTTGTTGAGGATTGTATTTTAGATGTCTTGTTGGTATGTGTACTCTGATGATGAATAACTGAAAGCTGTCATTTTGACCTGTGCCTTCGCAGGAGCTCAGAGTGCCTCCCCCGCAGCGTGAATGAGGGAGCCATGGCAGACCGCACCCCCCCACTGGAGTCTGGCCAGCTGCTCAGTCCCGAGCTCCCTCTTCTCACCTCCCCCCCGCCCCCAGCAATGGTCAATGGAGAGGGCCCCCAGCAGGTAGGTACCCTCCTCGGAAGCCTCTGCGGAGGGCAGGATCTGTGCTGTTCACCTGGGCTTTTAATCTAGGCTATATGGAATTTTATCACGTTCCAAGCATTCAGCTGAGATTTTTTTCCTTTCCATATTTGAGAAATTCTGAACATTTGGTTGGTTGTGGCGCAAGACTGAAATATGTGTTTCAGTTCAGAAGCAAGTATCTGAGAACATAGTAATAGAAGTACGTTAGCTTCAGACTCTCTTAGAATTGTCCCCCAGTGCCTCAAAGATGTTCCTGACCCAGGATGTATCGGGTCGAATGCCTTACGTGCTTGACTTGGCCAAAGCAACTATAGCAAAAACCTTGACAGTAACCCATTTCCACATATGGCTCTCGCACACGCTGCAGGGAGCCCACTCTGATTTTATTCCACCCTTTTCCTCAGACACTCCTTAATTCACCTCGAGTGTGAAAACGGAATCTAAGTGACATCTTATAGCGATATCCCACCAGGCTCCTTAACGCCTCTCTCAATGAGGGCAGGGTTCCTTTTGGTATCGCTTCTTTGCGACACGGCGCGCCCTGTCAGCCTCAGCTACGACTGTCCTTGGACGGGCGGTGCATCATAGGTCCCCTGACCCCGTGCCGCGAAGGTGTGACCACGCGAGGGAGGTCGGCAGAGACGAGCCGTAGCTCCGTCCCGCGCGCCCCCTGCCTCCTGGGCCGTCAGGGTTGAGCACGAGCAACCGTGACAAGGCAGCGTGATAGCGCTGTCGTCTGTGTGGACGTCAAGCCGATTTCACTGAAATTGCCTTGATTGCTGTGTATACATATATATATTTGTTTTGGCTGTCTTTCACCTGGCCCTGAAGTAGGATATAGCATCGGATGGGTGACATAAAGGGCGGTTAATTACAAGCTTCATTTGTTTTTATCAGACTTCATTTTTATCTGTTCGTACGTTAGGCATTTGCATATATGTGTGATAACTGTCAGTTTTATTTTCTGTTTGACCAACGTGCGGTGAAGAGACCTAGCGCTCTCAGGTTTGAATGTTTTTAAACCATAGTGTTCTTCACATGCACTTAACTGTTTTTACACGTGGCATCTGTGAGAATCTGCTTTTTTTTAGCCCCATTATAAAGTGATAAGGCTGGATCATCGTCTGAAACGGCCTGTGTTTTATTAATGGTATGCAATTCGCTTCCTAACCCCAACGGAAATCACCTGACTATCTAACCCCAATCAAAACCCACGCTTCACTGGGCACTCAAATAGCCAGAAAAAGACATTTCCATTCATTCTGTCCCTGTCCTACCATCCCCCCCCCCCATCACCTTCCTGTGGCTGTATTTACACAGCCTAGGTGATTGTTCCGATATGTATGAATGAATTCACGCGACGTGTTGAAAAGTAGCAAGCGTGAATGCTGTTCAGAGCATTGCTGTGTTTTTTCCCTTAAGGACCGGAGCCATTGGAAAGCTGTATTAGAATGCATAACCTCTGGTTTGCCACGGAAAAGGTATGTGTTGGTTTTAAAGAGGCAGATACTGCGGTTGCTTGCGCGGCCTTTCACGTCACGCCTTCAGAGCCGCATTAGAATGGTAATTACTCTTTACTGGTGTGAAAAAAACAGGCCTGATGTTAATTATAGAGTGTGTGTGTGTGTGTGTGTGTGTGTGAGTGTGAGTGTGTGTGTGTTGCGGGGAGGGTGGTGGTGGTGGTGTTCTGTGTGGGTGCGAGGGTATAGCGAGAGTATAAACACGTATGCAAGGAGTTTGGGCCCTTGGCATTTCTGCCAGAATGTGGAACTTTTGGCTCTGACTGCCCACAGCTAATCAGAATGGCAGGTTCCTCCCTGTGTGGAACGTTTTATGTAGGGGTTTTTTTTTTTTGAGAATGTTTTCAGATACACTCAGCTTGAGAGAGGGAAAGAGACAAAGGAGACCGGGGGGGGGGGGGGGTGCTTGGGGGGCGGGGGTGCTTACATTGAGTAGGAGTGATTAAAGTGGTGAGTGTGCGAGTTGATGTGTAAACATGGTCACTCCATCCTGCGTCTGTGTGTGTGTGTGTGTGTGTGCTGAGCAGCGGTGTGTAAACGCGCTGACGGTGGCGAGGGTCCTCGGCCAGGCTGGAGAAGTTGTTAGGGTTCTGTGGGGGTCACCGGCCCTGACAGAGCGATGCAGCGGGACAGTGACAGTGACGAGGATGCGCTGCGATAGCTGTCTTCGCCGTCTCCGACCTTTCCCGCAGTGCTCTCGCTCCCTCCCTCTTTTCCGCACTGCCGTTCTGCTCGATATTAACGCACCACTGCTACATTAGAGTCTCAGACACACAGGAAACCAGAGAGTCTAAATATCAGTGCTACTCAGGAATTACAGCCGCGGAGCATCACTGCCTGCTTTTCCAGCGAAAACTACGGGAAACGCGTCTAAGCTGTTTCACAGTTTCCATCCATTTACACGGCTCCTCTCCTCTCCTCTCCTCTCCTCTCCTCTCCTCTCCTCCCCTCTCCTCTCCTCTCCTCCCCTCTCCTCCCATGCTGTTTCCTACCTGTTTTTCCTTTTTATTTATTTATTTATTTTGCAACTGAATTCGAAGCTGATGAATCAGGCTCTTTTTTTTTTGCTTACCTAATACTCCAGGTGCTCAGCTGTTCCCTCCTTAATAAAGATCTGCCTGGACCTTTTTGCCTTCCTCCTTTTCGCGAGGCTCACCATGTCATCTGCTCTTTTATGCTTTTATTTATTTGCCTTTTTCCTTCTGCTCTCTCTCGTCGTTCAGCGTTTTATACTCTCTTTAGGAGCTTTTGGTTTAATACGTCTGTGTTCTGGAGCTTTGCGAGGTTGTTTAGAAGTAGCAGCCAGAATTGCCACCAAATGACGGCTGATGATTGGACGAGCAGAAATCTTGGCGTGGAATGTCTGTACGGTTCGTGACACAGTCGAGAACAATTGTCTCAAGGGTTCACGCAAAATTCCTGTGAGAATTACCGTCAGCTACCACCCTGGAGTACATCAAAATATTTTGGACAAATGTTTCTCTCCATTTGATTTGTTTAGCCACGTAATAACCTTGTTTTGACTTTGTCGAAAATTGCACATCAAAACACAGAATTCAGTCCGCGATGACGGTGCCAGAGGGCAGAGGGGGATGTTTGCGTCTGGGTGGCCTGAAAAGGGTCCAGGTGATGACGACCGTATCGCAAACACCCCCCCCCCCCCCCCCCCCCCCCACGTCCGCACACGACTGTCCCTCCTTCCTCCTCCTCCTTCGGCTCCCACGCAAGATCGTGAGGTTCATCGGCATATTCCTGCGGGCACGTGCTCTGAGTCACCCGGGCAACAGGAAGGTGACCCCCCGCTCTGCCGATCGCCAGCCCCTCTCCGTGTGTGGAGGTGGACAGGATGGAGGCACGGCCAGGACCGAGGCCAGGAGCGGGGGCGGACTGGTGTGTCACCGACGTTATCCCCAACGCAGCGACTGATTTACGGCCCGCGCTGGGGCGGGCACTGCAAGCCGAAATCATAAAATGGATGAGGCTACCATCAATCTCGTCTCTTTTGTCTTTTTCTCGCTTAGTCTGCTACTGCCTGTGTTCACCATTGAACTAAGCAATGTTTCCATAGCAATGCTTTACCTCGTGCACCCCCCCCCCCCCCCCCCCTTTATTCTCTCTTTCTCTCTCATCACCTAATAGGAGAGAAAATGCTCAGACCTTTTTGCTGACAAAGTGGTCTGAAATAACAGTATTTTTCACCGATGATGTGGTGGAAAATTCCCGTTCCTGGGATTTCTGAGCATTTAAAGACTTGTATCATTAGGCTTGACAATGACACTGTGTCACGATATCAGAAAACCCTGTCATTTTCACATTTACTTCCCATTGTAATGTGTGGCCGGGTACAAATAGCTGTCTGAAATGGAGCTTCCTCCTGTAGCTCCTGGTCCTGTATGTGAATTTGGAATAGCATTCTTTCTGTAGGTTTACATTCAATTGTACATCTCTTGAGTTGTCACAAGATTTAAATCCTCTTCCATAAGCTACACTGTGGGGCTGTTTCATTGCTGCGTTACTGAAAATACATTCTAATGTCCTCACTGCTGTACCTCAATCTACCTGGCTTTGCTTTAGCAAAGCTTTTTTTTTGTAGTGGTTTCGTACTGGTTTCAGTCTCTGAAATGCTTCTTTGTATTCTTCTCCATTTTTGCTGACTGAATGTACATTAGCTTTATGTCACTGTTATTAGTTTTTATTTCTTTCCTCGGAGTGAATTTTTTTTTCTTTCTTTTTTTTCCCCCCCGAATGGGTGCTACTTCTAGAAGGTTCTGGGCACATGAAGAGCCAGTCATGCTGAGGAAGCAACCACTATCCTCAAAAGACTTTATTGGCTCGCACACCCACCCATTCGCCTGCGAGCAGACGCGAAGCCGAGACCACGAGAGAGAACAGTCATCCCTCAGTCGCCATCAGGCAGATTGTTTTCATCAGTGCTTCGCCCGTGTAAGTCAATACTCCTCACACTGAGGCTATGAGACTGTCTGGCCAAAGCCGTGTCATGAACAGCTCTCTCGCACCCCCGCCAGTGGCAACCCAATTCCAGAACTCAAGAGTTTTGGGCCCGTGGGTGTGTTTGAACCAAATCTCAGTTAGTTTGACACGAGCACGGTTGCAACACCACTGTGTTTTCTCAAAGAGGTCAAAAAAAAAAAAAAGAGAGAGAGAGAGACAAAAGCAGTGTTCTGTCAGGGTGATGTTTGGTTATGTTTGACATGTTTTTGATGTGTAGCAGATGGAAAAGTCTGGGAGGAAAAAAAAAGGACAGATCATGCCATGTATCCTGACTGTGCATGTCTTTAGGTGATGTTTTTGTGTTTTGTGATTGCTTCATGTCGTTGTTTTGTTTTCATACAAAAGTCGGCATTTTTTTCCCTTTTTTTTTTTTGGCGAAAGCAAAATCGTCAGCGCCAGGTACTTTTTTTTTTTTTTTTGTCCGGGGGGGGGGTGGGGGGGAAGCAGCAGTAACTGGAAGGTCAGCATTGTTCCGAGAGAACACAGGGAAGACGCATGAGAAAGCACCTGAGGCGCAGGTAAAGCCTGCGTCAGTTTTGGTCGTCATGGTTACCATTAGTTCCCGCAAGCCACCCGTTCGGAGCCACACCGGCCCTCTTCAGACGTCACGCACTTTTAGTTTCCTGCCAGCCCAGCTGCCGCAGGATGGCGAGGCACGGTAAACAATTAAAGAGGAACAAATAGTGGGAAACCCGAGACCTGTCTGGATGGAGGTGGAGGGAGAAGAAACGTCAGGCTCTTAGAGCCCTAAACGCGTTGCCTTTCCTGGCCCATCTCCAGGGTAATAAAGTCGGAGCTAACCTCCGTGGCGGTGTTTGCTAATCGTCCTCGCGCACCCCCCACACCACCCCCCCCCCCGACTCTCTTGTCTCTGCTTGCCATGCTCCACGTGGCTGTGACGCATTGGCAACTGTATTTCCATGTCCCCATCTTCGGCCTCAGGCTGTTTACACATCATTCATCATTGTCCTGCCTGCCCCCGCATTGTTATTCGAAATCATATTTTTGGAGTCTAATCTCTGTTGGGAAACTGGTTTGAAATGAAGACTTGAACCACATACTCTGAGTAATGGATAGTTAAAGGAGACGGGTTAACCTGACGCCGGCTCCTCTGCTCTGTTTTAGAAGAGAAACTATCTCAATATCAGGCCTTAGATTTTTTTTTTTTTCCCTCCCTCTCCTGTCTGGTTCACCTCATTCGGTGGATCGAAAGATCGACGCAGGTCTCAGAGCAAAGACCTGAACAACAGAGTGAGTGACATTCCCCTGCAGCCCTGCAGGTACGACTCTTATCAGAGATGGAGGGGGGGGGGGGGTTGTAGCTTAGGTAACCTTCTTTTCACTTTATTTCTATTCAAACTCTTTTGAGACGCTCAAAAATATATCAAATATGGAGTTTCTGGCCTCGAGATATGCCTGAGGAGATGCTACTTGCCTACTGTAATACACTTAAACCAACTTTTTATGGTTGCTCTCTGTTTTAAGATGGGTATAAAGCTTAATGGATCTACATTGTTTCTGTTTGTTTTTCTATTATTATTATTATTATTATTTATTATTGTTGTTGTTGTTATTAATTTTGACTGGTGCTACTAGACTTGTCAACCAGCTTAAGAGGAGCAGGTTCAAAAACTGCTGGAACGCCATCCCTTTGTTTTCTATGTTGTTGAACGGTTCAACCGTACCCCTCAGACTGTCGGCGTACCCATGCTCCCCTCAGAAACAGACAGCTCTAATAGATCTGAACTCTGAGGTGGTCTTCTGCTCAGGGGCTGCTATTGAACTCCCACAACCTCATCTCCGTGCACATCGATCACAGTATTAATAGAAGCTGTACAGCGTGTCGTTCTGTGAATGAGAGAGCAGGGGAGAGGGGGGAGGGAGAGGGAGAGGAGGAGGGGGGGGTGGTTGGGGGGGGGGGTGGAAGAAAACAGAAACGCAGTCGCATGTGTGTATGTGTCAGCCAGCGAAGCGCTGTGGATCGTTTACTGCCCCCTCGCTGTTGTTTTTGACGGCTTAAATAGCCATGACTAAAGACTTCCTCATAAGTTGCGAAACTCTTGTCACCGTTCTTTGTCTTTTTGTAGCTAAATCATCATAAACTACCGCAGCTTTTTGGGCTACAGATACAATTACACACGCGCACACACACACACACGCACACACACGCTGCCGGGGAGCAGGCTCGCAGTCACGAGCCAACGTGGGGAAAAAAGACTGAAAGAGAGAGAAAATCGTAAGCCTCCTCTATGGATCTGAGGATCTCTCGCTCACTCTCGCTCTCTCTCTCTCTTTCATCCACTTGTCTGTGGCCTTCCTTCCTTGGCTTTTCACGTTCTCCTCCTCTTCACGTGAGCCGAAGCATGGGCGATTAGCCGCTCCTCTCCTCTCTGACGGAGCGCTGCGGACATTGCCGGGGCTTATTTGTTGAAGAGGTTGCCTTGGAGACTGGCAGTGGCAGCTAGGCAGAACTGGAGCCAGAGGCAACATAGAGAGCGAGCAAGCGAGAGAAGGAGGCATCCGTCTGCCGCAGAGAAAGAGAGGACTAAAAAAAAAGAGAGAGGAAGAGAGAGAGAGAGAGAGGGAGAGAGAGAGCAAACATGGGCTACATTCCCCGGGCCCTGTGAACTGTTAGGAGCTAGTATACCCAGGCAAACCTTTCCCTCCCCCTCTTTCCCCGGTCCTGGATTTTTTGGGGAGAAGGGTTAGGAGTTCAGACAACCCCCCCCCCCCCCCCCCCCCCCAACCACCCCACCCCGCTCCTTCCTCATGCGCCGGCCCCACCGCTCGGATCCTCCGTTCTCATGAGCGGCGGGTGAAAACGAGAGAAGGTGGCTCGGACCCCCGGAGCACGGGGGCGGGGGAGGGCGATCACACGTCCCTTTTTCCTGGCCAGCCGGTTGAAGCAGCCACGTCTGAATGAGAGGGCGAGATGCGGGCAACAGTAAGTGACGGCTCATTCTTTCTCCTGCTCCTCCGTACCACAGTACTGCTGCTGCTGCCGCTGCTGCTATGATGCTGAGAGAGAGAGAGAGAGAGAGAGAGAGAGAGAGAGAGAGAGAAAGAGAGAGCTAGAGAGAGAGAGAGAGAGAGAGAGAGAGAGAAAGAGAGAGCTAGAGAGAGAGAGAGAGAGAGAGAGAGAGAGAGAGAAAGAGAGAGCTAGAGAGAGAGAGAGAGAGAAAGAGAGAGCTAGAGAGAGAGAGAGAGAGAGAGAGAGAGAGAGAAAGAGAGAGCTAGAGAGAGAGAGAGAGAGAGAAGAAGAGAGAGAGAGAAAAAAAGAGAGAGAGAGAGAGAGAGAACGAGGGCGAAAAAAGAGATTCATGATGTGAAACGAGATAGAAAGCTGTAATGGAAGAGGAAAAGAGGGGAGGTAGCCAGCTGTTTGCAGAACAAAGAGAATCAGAGGGAGAGCGAAGCAGCACATGACACACACACACACACATAAGTACGCATACGCGCGCATGCACGCGCACGCACGCACACACACACACACACACACCAGTGGGTAGCATCGTTTACTCTAATTCAATAAGACCTCCCGTGGCCACTTCCTTCTAGTATATGCTCTCACACATTCACCGATGTTGATGCTGTGTGTGGGGGTGTGTGTGTGTGCGTGTGAACATGTTTTGCGAGCGAGCAAGTGAGCGCGTGCGTGCGGCAGTCAAAGGGCTGATGTGTAGCTAAGAGGTTCTTATGAATGGGAGCTGAGACAGACAGAGAGAGGCAGTCGCAGAGGATGGCTGTGTTAGGAGAACACCATAGCCACAGCCCCATGCCGTGGGAGCGTAGGCGCTACGACAACGACTTCAACCACAAAACCAAGGTAACCAGCGTCCCTGTTCTCATTCATACAACAACAACAAATCGGCATTTGTGAGCCTTTTGGCTCCTCTGTGGTAATCGGAGGGTCGTCTTTTTGAGCCTCTGGGATTTTTTCTTTTTTTTTTTCTAAATATGCTGATAGTATACGCATCTGCTTATTAACTGACCGTTTTAGCTGATATCATATACGTGTAGATTTGCAGCCAAAAACCCTGCTCAGTTTATTTTTTTCCTTATTTTTTTGATGTTTTACAGGCTGTTTCTTATCAGCTAAAGATAGGCATTCTTGTACTTGAAGTATTGGATCATGTTTGTCTGTCGGGTCCGTGCTGCGACACGCAGTTGTTATTATCTCTGGCTTTTTAGTACCGGAATAAGAAAAGTTGTGGTGGATTTCTGCCGTACTGTGTTTAAGGATCACAAACCTTTTGCCAGAGATCGTTATAACCGATGGTAGTCTCAAACGTTGCTCCGACTCTCTCAGCCTGTCTGCGAGGAGAAACTCGGCTGCTATTTTTAACTTTTTAAAACCGTTGTCCTTTTAAATCACTGTAACGCCATCATTTTTTTTGTTGTTGTTGCTGTTGTCGTCTCACAGCTAGCTCTCTTGTATGAAGTTAGTCCATAGATTTATCTTTAGTTTGTTTTTCGGCGTTGGTAGCTAAGAGGCAAACTATGCTGGTTTGTGTTTGTGTCAGTTTATCCGTGAACGGTATGAGAGTATTCCTGTTTAACCACGTGACAACTCCAGTTTGTCTTACGGAGCTATGACGGACAGTTCTTTCATAGAGCCACGGACTTTGAACTCTTGACATTTAAAACTGCCCTTTTTGTTTACAAGACTCAAAAGCTGTCACTTGCGTGTACGGTTTATGTCTACATTAGATAGCTCGTTATCCTGGGGGGGGTGGGGTTGGAGGAGGGTGGGGGTGGGGGGGGGGGGTGTATCTGTCCTCATTCATCACAACTGGGGGGAAAAATACAGCCTCTTCAGTATCCCCGCCTTGACTTCTTTATCCAGGGATCTCGTCTCGTTGTGACACTCCGGGTTAGACGGCGCTTTCCGAGCCCTTCTTTGAGCTTAACGCGCGCGCGCACTCCTCTGAAAAGGAGAGAAACGGAGCGGCTTCCCGCAGGGGGCCGTTAAAGCGGGACCCCTGCCCGGGCTGCCGCGGATCTCAGAGCCTCGGCTCTTCCTCAGACGCGTGTCATCGACGGCCCTCTTTTAACAAAGACTCGTCAGAAGACTGAGTCGGCCCTATTTCATGGAACAAGTGGCTGACTGATGAGCTCCATGGTTCTCCCCCCTCCCTCCCTCCCTCCCTCCCTCTCTCGTCTCCCTCTGTCTCTCCCCCGTCTCTTTTTTTTTTTTCTCTCCTCTCTTTCACTCTCCTTCTCACTTTCCAGCTCATTTCAGTAAGGCTGCTGTGACGACACTCAAACGTCACGGCCAGCAGTGGATGTCGTGGTCTCTGTCGGGTCCGTGTCTGATTGGAGCCTAAGTACCTGCTTCATTGGGCACAGCCTGACGCGCCACTCCATTTACCTGCCCTTTGTGACAGAATAGGAGTGGCTGGAGTTTTGACTGGACTGTGTGCATGTGTGTCTCTATGTGTTTTCCCCAATACTGCTTCAACGCCATTCTTTTTATCAGTTGTACTTTCAGTCCCTTCTCTCACCCGGAAATCCCCACAATAAGAGTTTGCGGTTTTGCTGAAACAGAAATTAAAAAAAAAAAAAAAAAATGCTTCGCTTTGGTCTTTTCTGCTTTGTAAGGTTTTAAGGAACACGTCATAGCCAGGTTTACCTGAAAGCAGAAGAGTGTCAAGGAATAGTAAAAAAAAAGAAAAAAAAAAACCCCAACACGTTAGGGCAAATTTTACTCTCTACCTCATGGTTTCGTCAGCTCAGGAAAACCACATATGACATTTGCAATGTTCTTTGGAAGAGATGGATGCCATAAGTTGTCACAACCCAGTGGCGGTAATTAAAATGTATTTTCACCCAGAAGTGAAGTGTTTCTGCTCATTAAAAGAAATGAATTTTTTTTTTTTTTGGCCAATCTGTGGCAATGACTGGTTGTGTTGTTTTGTTTTAAGTGACTTGCAGTTGGGGTTAATGACTTTGTGTTATCAGGCTACATGACAACATGTTTATATATTGATGTATGTGTGTACCAAAGGAAAAAAAAACAGACTGAAAGCGTAGCTCTGACGACATGGACAGCATGTTAGGTAAGATCTATAAAAGGCTTACAACATGTGCTCAGTTAGTTTTTAAGGTTAAACGACGTTTGAGGACATAGGATGGATCCCTAAAGAAGTTATGGCCGAGGTAAAGGTACTAGATTAAACCTAATCATTAAATATCTTACTCCTCTAACGGCAGTCCACCTTGGAGAGTGTGTTCTTCTGTGAACGAGCAAGAATTTTCTGCACGGTGATGAAATTTGCCGCTCGCCTGAATGGTCTCGTCTGAGTTTTTCATAGAGCTGTGAACTGTCTAATTTACCTTTTTTTTTTTTTTTTTTGGTCTTCACAGGTAATCTTAGTGCAGGTAAACCCGGGTGAGGCCTTCACGATCCAACGAGAAGATGGTCAGTTTCAGTGTATCACAGGTAAGACTCCACTGTCCGCCGTTTCACTCTCTTGAAGGTTTGTGGCTGATGTCATAATATGATTGACAGTCTTGTCCACACGAGAGAGCCAATAGCATGAATGTGAGCACGAGTGGAACATCATGTTGAAATTTGACAGGTTGAAACCAAAAATGAAAAGAAAATGAGTTGGTTCCTAGCCCGCCACGAGTAACATTGTCTGGAGTGCCTGTAGGAAGCCAAACCTCAGGGGAGACCTGGAGAACATGTTAGAAGAGAATGTTGAAAGGTGAAAGAAGAGGGAGAGAGAAAATTTTGCTGTAGGCCGACAGCAGTCCTCGCGTGTGCTGGAACATGTTGGGTAGCACAAAATACAGCTCGCATCTCATACAGCTCGCAAAGAGGGTTTTTTTTTGTTGTTGTTGTTTTTTGGGGTTTTTTTTACAAATTCTCTCACACAAATGTGAGATCTGTGAGAGTTTTGAAATGAAGGAGGCAATGGAGAAGTGGCTCGTACTGGCTGTGTCGAAAGACTTGTCTTCTAATCTGAGTATATGCTTAAACTGATATATGTTGTTGCATCAACATGCGTAGACAAACCGCAATTTTTTTTTGTCAAGTTGTTGGTGACTTTTTTTGCTTTTGTAAGTTTAACAACTGTTAAGCCGCCTTTCTATCCTCTGATCCGCGAGGGAACTTGACATACCGAAATAAGCATCAAGAGCTGTTAAAGATTCATTTTGTTTGCTGTAGCCTATTTCATACTCGGAGTAAATTTCATAATAGGCTACTCTACAGAGACGATAACAGTATCCATAGCTACAGTGGTCAGTCAAAGTCGTAGGTTCTAGTATAAATCTTTGGTCAAAGGCGTATATCTTTTAAAATTTGTCCACAGCTAAAAGCTTAGCACGCAGAAATGACTTGCTTGTTTTTTCTAGCAGAAACTGTGCTGAAAATGCTGTCCTCTAGCCAGACAGTTTGGAGACTACCCAGACAATTGATTCGGCAAGCGCGCTGAGTTCGCCTTATTTTAATCTCTTCTCTCAAAGTTTCCATTAAACTTCCAGTTCAGAGCATGGTCTTTCACCAAAGACCGAGGCTACCCCCTGATTTCCAGCACCGCTCTCATTTGGTTTATAGACCTACTTGTGTACCTGGAAAAAAATGTTTCACTGTTCAAATTTAAAGAACAGAATAAAATGACTGACAAAAAAAAAAAAAAAAAGCGCACACGATTTATATGCAAATGCAATCAAATTCTGTTCTCTAAATCGTTGTAATTGTGGCACCCAGCTGGGATTTTTACTAAGATTCAAGTTTCCGTCCCCCTAATTTGTGATTTTGACATCGTTGGCCTCATGCCGTGAGAACGCTCTCTCTCAAATGAGTAATATCCCTTATCCTTTATCACCAGACTTACCGTTCCACAGTTTCATTCCCCCCACCCCCCACCCACCATCTAATATATTTCCTGCATCGCTCAAGTGTTGAATCACTCCGGTGATGTCATAAACCGTAATTCCCTGAGATGGATGTTTTGAGTAGGCCCTACCGGAGAAGCCTTGACTGGCGACACGATCGCTTTTACCCCGAGCAGGGGAAAAAAAAAAAAAAAAAAATGAAACCCCTGTTGTATTGGCAGTGGTGTTTTGGTTTTTTTTTTTGGCATAATTCGCTGTATGTGTTTGGGAAAGCAGTGTGCAGTTCCCGCTCTCTCAGGCTTTGCTGTGAAATGTGTTACACATGCTCTTGTCTTTGGATTGTCAGCGAGCCTTTTTTGTGCCGAGCCTATTGTGTGGGCCCAGTGTGAAAACACTAAGTGTTCGCAGCGCCCGAACGCCGGGTTTGCCAAGGCATGTGATTGGCACTCAAAGCAACAGGGGGAAGTGGAGTCAGACAGTAATTGAAAGATTGCCCCAGGAAACTATTGATTAGAAAACAATAGGTTTTAGCTCATTGTATACCGCAAGCTCGACTTTTCTACTCCATTTGCCGTATCGGGGGTGGGCGGGAACTTTCATTCATGAGAACTAAAGTAGTAAAATCCCGCTTTTATTTTATTTGATTGGCTGGGTATTCCTGTGAGCTACATGTTATGTTTTGACTTTTGAACACCCCCCCCCCCCCCTTCCCCGCCCTTGTGCTTGGACTTGGACTATCTGCCCGACACAAAGGCTACAGAATGTTTAACGATGAGTTGTGTTGTTCGAGACACAAGTGGGGTTTTTTTTTTCGCTCAGGCCAATGCTCTCGAGCGTAATCAGAATAACGTGTTGAAGGAGAGGAGGAGGGATGGCCGCGTGATGCTTGGAGATGGACTCCACGCTGTGGGCTGAAGTGTTGATGTGTGGCTGAAGACCTTGCTCCTGTGAGAGTCATAGAAACAGCACGTAACCATAGCGATGTTCCTGGAGGCCCGCGGCTCAGTCAGACCGGGACATCTCGGCCCCCCCTTCCCGACAAAGGAGGCCGGAGAACTAAATTTGGGGCGTGAGGCCGAAGCCCGGGCTCCCTCTATCAGAAAAAGAACGAGTGAGACGTGAGGAGGGACGCACAAGATGAGTGTGACTGCCGCAAACTGGCCTGTCACAAGGAGCGTTCGTCTGTCAGCGGCGCGGATGGAGTGATGACTCACTGCTCTGTGATGCATGAAGGGAGGAAGAGTGTGTGCGCGCGTGCGAGTGTCCGTGCTTCCGTGTGTGTGTGTGTGTGTGTGGATACACTCAACCCATAACCTTACAATGCACTAGAGGGGACCCGTTAAATCCACTGAGTAAACCAAAAGGAACTGCTTTGTGCCTTTTTTTGGAGGGTTTGTTCCGTCCCAGGTCTATTTGTGTATTCATTCATGTATTTTTAGCAGCAGGAAGCGCGTAAATGCCACGTGCATGTGGTTGCCTGCATAACTGACTGTTAAATATGAGAAGACACACTTATGAAGGGGGAAAGGGGGAGGGAGGGGGGTCTTTTAAATGAACATATCTAAGAATGCAGGAAGGAGTAACAGGAATGTCATGAACAGGGCCAACTCATTAACGTAGTCATTTAATTGCCCTTTCCTGTGGTGTCACTCGATTGCATAGGTGAGTGTCTGCGGTTGTATCCGTGCCTCTGTGCGTGAGTGTGAGTGCGTAGGGATGTGGTAAGGGGTTCGGGGCATTTGAGGTAACAGAGAGAGAGAGCGAACTCGTGGAATTGAATGACACTCTTATTGGTTGTGGTTTGATGACTGGAGCCACTTCAGTGTCTTTGACTCATGGCTGTGATGTTTCAGAGATGTTTCTTTCTTTTCCGGAGTGAGAGCATTTTTGTTCCCTACACGGCTTGCTCATCAATCTTAAAGATAGTTTATAGTCCCTTGTCTCATTTCTCTGTCTCTCTCTCTCTTCTCACCTCCCACTGTTTTTTTTTAAGCAGAGTACAACTCTTGTTACTGGTCCTGTGTTCAGTATTTAGACCCCTTAAACAGAACCTGGTTTTCATCGTCTTTCCTTTTATCTCCATACTGTTGCGGGGTGTTTTTTTTTTTCTTTCTCTCTTTCTTTAAATTCAACCACACTCGGTTAGAGCCAAGTCTTATGGGACAAACCTCAGAGCGTGTGACGCAGGTTCGCAGCTGCATCACATCTGAGCCCCACACATCCGCATCCGAGCAGGTGACCCACAGAGGTCAAAGGGCACCTAGCCCATCAATACAGATTGAAATCCCTCACTTTAAGATTTCAGCACGATCTGCCACCTTTTTCTCCCCTTTTATTTCTCTCTCCTTTTTTTTTTTCTTCCCTTTTTTCTGCACTAGAACAGCTCTGTTCTCTCAGTTCTGCACAGTGTAAATTTGCTCTCCTGCCGTTTTTCTTTATTTGTCTGTCCATTAGTGACTGAAAGAGTTTGTTTTAGAAACCCTTTCAACTGTTCATAAAGGGCCCAGAAGATGTTTGTTATTTGCTAAATGAAAGAATGAAAAGGAAAGGGGAGGAGACCGGCAGCCTGGAAGAGCCAGAGTAAGCAGGAGGGCGGATTCGCCGTGACACAGTGCGATAGGTCCGTTGAGTCTTGGCTGTTTCTGAGTGAGGTTAACGCTGCCCACGCTCTCTGGACGCTGCGTGGGCACGAGCAAGCGTATCGAACGGGCCGTGTGGGCGGTTTATCTGGCTGTCGCCAGTGTCGTCAAGCTCTGGCCAAAACCAGCGCTCAGCATGGACACACTGAGGTCCAGAGAAACCAGAGCACTGGACAATGGAGGCGAGTCTTTCCAAATTCGCCCAGCACCGTTAGGAACTCAGTGAGAGTGAGGCATATGTGTAGGGATGGGAATTGATAAGATTTTATTGATACCAGTGCCAGTATTGATAGTGCTTATCAACCCAATTCTTTATCGATTCCCTTATTGATTCCTGATCAATTATCAGTATGGAAATAAAAGTAGGCCTACACAGGTTTTAAGCGCAGCTGTTTTATTATCTCTGAGCCTGAACACAGTGTAGAATGTCTGCCTAATAACATCTGACCATATTAAAATAAATTACAGTGCTCCTTTTCTTAAAAGGACATAACTTTGAAAACAAATATAAAACTGACTGATAAAATAAACATGACTTTTTCAGAAAAATAGGCATAAAAAATAGGCCCAATCACAGCGAACAGAATGAGAGCGGAGCGTAATTCGCTGCAATGGAAGCGTACTCTCAGAAAAACATGCTGGCATCGATAAAAGGAATTGATAACTTCGGAGGCATACGATTCTGATGGATCAAACAATATGAAACTGGTTCTCAACTGGAACTGGTTCTCGGTTCCCAGCCCTACATATGTATGATGTATGGTATGGTGATCCCCACTTGCAAACACAATAAACACTTGCTGCTTTATTGAAAGAAAGGTTATATGATATCTGTTTGTTTGCATATGCTTTGAAAAAACTGCATGATACTCCCATGTGCACTCATTGTAAACATAACCCTTATATGTTACTATATTAAAGCACAAAAAAGCATGATAGTGTATACTTTATAGGCGTGTTTCCACTTACTTGCATGTGTACACACACACACACACACACAGGCGGACACTAAACATGACTCATTTCTCTGGAGTTCTTCACAGGTTTGCTAGGCACACTTATATACACTTTCAAACAGCATCTCATTCACTCACTCACTCACTTTCTGTCTCTCTCTCTCATGCGCTTACACACACACACACACACACACAGTTCATTCATTCCATCTGCAGTCAGTAGCTCTCTGAGTGAACGAGTCGGTGACTCATCCCATGCTACTGCCAGGAGGGGGGGGGCAGAGAAAGAACGAGAGAGGGAGAGGTAGACGGGGTTTGTGAAGCTAAGCTAGATGTTCCCTTCATTAAGGTGCTGGTGCTGTTTTTGGAAGGTAGGGAGATATAACAGAAGGAAGTAAAGTTGATAAGTTAATAGCCTTTTTGTTACATCACTCCCTGTATTGTTTTTGCGTGTGTGTGTGTGTGTGTGTGTGTGTGCCCTCCTTCAACTCGTTACTAAATCTGTTGAGGTAAATGCTAGATTCCCCCTACTGAATACTGTCTACGGAATTAGTGAAATATTTCCCCTAAAGGGTAGCCTTATTCCTCTGTGTCTTTCATTTTTATCCACTGTTTTTTGGGGGTGGGTTTTCCCCCTGTGATCACTTGAAAAAGGGGTTTGTGTTTGTGTGTGTGTGTGTGTGTGTGAGTAGAGGGTAAGGACAGTCTTTGTTCTCGTAAATGGCGTTTGCATTGTCTCCTCCGCTCTC